>NC_135756.1:34295000-34595000 GCF_041903045.1 Epinephelus lanceolatus | reverse complement strand
GTGGATCATTGGTGACAGCTATGTCCGGCGTAGTGTCCAGAGAGCTGCAGAGACCTTGGGAAGCACCCTCGGCATGCCGGGTGTCCGTGTCTGCTGGTTTGTCTGGGGTGGACTGCAGTGGAGAGGCCTTCTCTCCTTCTTTTCCCACTCCCTGCGAGGAAGAGCAGCACCAGATGTCCTCATCATCCACTGTGGCAGCAACGACATGGGGAAGGTCAGCAGTGTCAAGCTGGTCAGCATGATGAAGGAGGACCTGCACCAGCTTCACCTCCAGCATCCTGGCATTAAGATAATATTTTCTTCATTGGCCCAAAGGTGCAGGTGGGAGGCTGGTGGCAATCCAGCAAAAATTTATAAGGCCAGGAAATGTGTTTACAGTGTTATGGCTACATTTGTTCATAGTTTAAATTGTGCCATAATTGAGCACCCTCACATCAGACACATTCATCTCACACTTGGGAGAAATTATGTTTTTAAGTAAATTAGTTAATTGTCTTAAAGACCATCTCCAAACGCAGTGAACTGCTTGCTGTTGGCAGTGTCACTGCTTTTGAATTTGGTCTTTAGGACACATTTTGTTAGGCCTGAACATAGCCCAGGCTGTCATGGCCAGTGTTGAGTTTTTTATATTCATCTATAACTTGTTTAAAATTTCAATAAATTCTATTTATATTTGCACTCCTTTTGTCTTTGTTACTGACTGAACGTTGTATTTCACAATCAAATCTGACTGTCAATTGAAAGGACAAACAAAGCATACACTACAGATAAAACATTAAGCATTAATTAACATTGTCACTGACAAAAAATTAAGCAGTCCATTTCTGTGTGGGCCTGATTATTTTAACTTTGTACTTGAAGATAACTAAGCACCTTACACCCAGCAGCAGAGCCTGAGATTACACTAGCATTGAAAGGTTGTGGAGAGATGTCTGTCAGTCATCAGCATCTTCTACCGTGGCCCTCTTTACAGGTTGGATGGTACTGACCTCTGGTCTATTTACAATGTATAAAATGCTTGTGTTTTGTTTTTTTTTCCTCCTTTATTTGAAATTTCAAGTCATACAAACAATGTATATGGCAGACATTTGGTACATGATAGAACGTAGGGTACATCAAGTCTTGTCAGATTATTCAGTGGTGGTTTTGGGCGGGGGCCAGCAGGGGCCAGTGCCCCCGTAACTCCGAGTCCGGCTCCCCCTGTGGCCCCCTCGCCGAGGAGTCGGAGGGGGAACGCGGAACTAAATCGTCTCAACGGGTTGCCGGTCGGACCACTTAAAGAGGCTCACTCAGTGAATCATGCAGTCTCCAAAAACTGGCCAGATATAAAATGCCTCCGGTAAATGAACATCACTGTAGCGCACCGGCTGGAGCGCCTCCTGAGAATTCTTCGACTCCCTCCCCCTCACCCACCCCGGCTTCACCACAGACGTCGCTCTCCTAGCGCTAATGTGAGCCTGAGTTGATAGAGCAGACTGCATTTCTAAGCGGAATATTGAGGAATACTGACATCCACTTCGTGAGCATTCTTGAAAACACGCAGAAAACATCAATAGAGAATTGTGTGGCTGTATTTAAGCAGAGGTATCGGATGAAGCGAGATACCCCACCGTAGGCTTATCCAATGCAGTGCCGTAGAATATAACATTCAAGGGCTCTGATCCAATGTTAAGAAAATGGTTACTCTTCCTGTCTCCTAAGTGGGCGTGGTTAGCTCTCCCTCCAATCAGAGCCTGTTCTCCCTCAACCCCCCACCACCGTGTTGAACAGAGGCTCTGTGGATGTCTGTGTATGCAGATGGAGAAGCAGGTGGAATGAAAATACATTCTTCCTATTATTGCAGCCTATTGTTGCACAAAGCTTGGGCATTTTTTATTTATTACTAGCGGTAAATAACTGTTTGTAAGCTAACTGATTTTACCGCCTGTTTATCAAGATCACAAGATCTCGCGAGAACTTGTTTTCTGAGACGGACAGGGCTCAAACAAAGTTAACTTTCTCTTGATCTGTGTCAGAATGTTAATGAGATGTGTGGCTTGTGGAAAACGAACCCAATATTTACTTTAGTGACTATAAGGCGAAAGAATTGACCATAAATTGTGATCACGTTCATTTTCCTCATTGACGACAATACATTCAGAGCTGCCGCAAGTCTCCTACGGGGGCGTGGCGCTGACGTCACGGAATCAGGAAGTGAGCTGAGTGGGGTATCTCGCTTCATCCAATATCTTTGATTTAAGATAACTCTGAGCCTGCACGGCAACATACAGCACCATTGAGGTAAGCTCTGAAAACTTTTTCCTTTTCATTTGACTCATGCCTGTCACATCATGTTGATGTAGCGATGTGAAATACGATCCGAGCCGCTTCCAGGCCGCGGCTGGTGGAACAGCTTCTTGAATGGCTGCTGTTAGCTCTGGCACCCGCGCCTCGGCCGGATCGCGCACGCCACGGATCCAGTGGGTTGCCATAAATGGGCCTGTCCCAGAGGCATTCAATTACCAGAGGGCTTTTGAAATGCTCTGATTCAGGGTGCTGTACTTGCAAATCGAGAGGGAGGGAGGAAAGCAGTAATTTGTGCCTGTTTGTGTGTAATTTATTTGAATCTCACCTTTTGTTTTCCTTTCGTTTTGCGTATTTTGTATTGCTTTGCGTATCTGGAACTGTACTTGTGAGTGTGAGAGTTTTAAAAGAATATTTTGTCTGTACATGATTTTAAATATTAAAATAGCCCTCCAGAGGCAGATCAGTACATCAGTCATTTTTCTTTTGATTACTGAAATGTTTAACCACTAATACTTTTTTTTTTTTTAACTTTTTATACATTTTAAGTGTAACCCTTCACTATAACATACCACTAGTGTTTTTATCAGTAAAAATAGAACATTTTTCACACATAAAAAGCACAAAGATGTTGAAATCTAGGCATATTCTGCCATCATAACTTTGCTCTCAGAATTCACCAGATTGATGCCTTTAAATCAAATACAAAATTTTCTCCCGGGGGAGCATGCCCCCAGACCCCCCTACACATATATATATCTTATTGTTCAGACTTAGATATTTGACCGTACTTGTATGTGCCCCTGTATCAAAAGGACTGGCCCTAGCTTGGCCCCCCCATTGAAACTGGCCTAGAACCGCCACTGAGATTATTGCAAAATGAAAATAAAATGTATAAAATGCTGCACCCTGCTTTCGTCCCCCAGCGCGCAACATGAATGTTTACTGTTGCCATGGCAACAGATGCCGTTTCATTGCTTAGCGCAATCTACATATTAACTATGAACAATAAAACTACAATACGACATTTCTAAACAGAAACAGCTACCAACACCAACAGCTGTTCTATCAAAGACCTTAACCAGGGTGTTGCCACTTGATATACAGTACAGGCCAAAAGTTTGGACACACCTTTTCATTCAATGCGTTTTCTTTATTTTCATGACTATTTACATTGTAGATTCTCACTGAAGGCATCAAAACTATGAATGAACACGTGGAGTTATGTACTTAACAAAAAAAGGTGAAATAACTGAAAACATGTTTTATATTCTAGTTTCTTCAAAATAGCCACCCTTTCCTCTGATTACTGCTTTGTACACTCTTGGCATTCTCTCCATGAGCTTCAAGAGGTAGTCACCTGAAATGGTTTCCACTTCACAGGTGTGCCTTATCAGGGTTAATTAGTGGAATTTCTTGCTTTATCAATGGGGTTGGGACCATCAGTTGTGTTGTGCAGAAGTCAGGTTAATACACAGCCGACAGCCCTATTGGACAACTGTTAAAATTCATATTATGGCAAGAACCAATCAGCTAACTAAAGAAAAATGAGTGGCCATCATTACTTTAAGAAATGAAGGTCAGTCAGTCCGGAAAATTGCAAAAACTTTAAATGTGTCCCCAAGTGGAGTCGCAAAAACCATCAAGAGCTACAACGAAACTGGCACACATGAGGACTGACCCAGGAAAGGAAGACCAAGAGTCACCTCTGCTTCTGAGGATAAGTTCATCCGAGTCACCAGCCTCAGAAATGGCAAGTTAACAGCAGCTCAGATCAGAGACCAGATGAATGCCACACAGAGTTCTAGCAGCAGACCCATCTCTAGAACAACTGTTAAGAGGAGACTGCGCGAATCAGGCCTTCATGGTCAAATAGCTGCTAGGAAACCACTGCTAAGGAGAGGCAACAAGCAGAAGAGATTTGTTTGGGCCAAGAAACACAAGGAATGGACATTAGACCAGTGGAAATCTGTGCTTTGGTCTGATGAGTCCAAATTTGAGATCTTTGGTTCCAACCGCCGTGTCTTTGTGAGACACAGAAAAGGTGAACGGATGGATTCCACATGCCTGGTTCCCACTGTGAAGCATGGAGGAGGTGTGATGGTGTGGGGGTGTTTTGCTGGTGACACTGTTGGGGATTTATTCAAAATTGAAGGCACACCGAACCAGCATGGCTACCACAGCATCCTGCAGCGACATGCCATCCCATCCGGTTTGCGTTTAGTTGGACGATCATTTATTTTTCAACAGGACAGTGACCCCAAACACACCTCCAGGCTGTGTAAGGGCTATTTGACCAAGAAGGAGAGTGATGGAGTGCTGCGGCAGATGACCTGGCCTCCACAGTCACTGGACCTGAACCCAATCGAGATGGTTTGGGGTGAGCTGGACCGCAGAGTGAAGGCAAAGGGGCCAGCAAGTGCTAAACACCTCTGGGAACTCCTTCAAGACTGTTGGAAAACCATTTCAGGTGACTACCTCTTGAAGCTCATGGAGAGAATGCCAAGAGTGTGCAAAGCAGTAATCAGAGCAAAGGGTGGCTATTTTGAAGAAACTAGAATATAAAACATGTTTTCAGTTATTTCACCTTTTTTTGTTAAGTACATAACTCCACATGTGTTCATTCATAGTTTTGAATGAGAATGAGAAGGTGTGTCCAAACTTTTGGCCTGTACTGTATCTTACAACAGTTAACGTAACCTCACTAAAACGATGTAACCTAACTAAACACGGTGCGGTTCAGCACAGACATTACAACTACATTAGTAAGAGTACACTTATAGTTTTTTAATTTTATATACTTTATTTATCCCCCTGAGGGGAAATTCAATTTTTTCACTCTTTTGTCATTAACACACAGGTGTGAAGACACACACATGCACAAACAGGACCTATACATGCACAAAGTGGAGAGAAGTTATTGTTCTTGGCCCCAGACAACTCAGAGACTCTGTATCTGATGACATAGTTTCTCTAGATGGCATTGATCTGGCCTCTAGCACTACCGCAAGATTTGTCTTTTAATTTTCATTTAAAACAAACCTCATGGACTGCATTTTTTCATCTGCGTAATATTGCGAAAATTAGGCCTATCCTGACCTGAAAAGATGCAGAAAAATTGGCCCACGCTTTCGTTACCTCAAGGCTGGATTACTGTAACTCTCTATTATCAGGTAGCTCTATTAAGTCTTTAAAAACTCTCCAGCTAATTCAGAATGCAGCGGCACGCGTACTAACAGGAACTAAGAAACGAGATCATATTTCTCCTGTTTTAGCTTCTCTGCACTGGCTCCCTGTAAAATCCTGAATTGAATTTAAAATCCTACCATTAACTTATAAAGCTCTAAATGGTCAGGCTCTGTCATATCTTAGTGAGCTCATAGTGCCATATTATCCCACCAGAACACTGCGCTCTGAGAATGCAGGGTTACTCGTGGTCCCTAAAGTCTCCAAAAGTAGATCAGGAGCCAGAGCCTCCAGCTATCAGGCTCCTCTCCTGTGGAATCATCTTCCTGTTGCGGGCCGGGAGGCAGACACTGTCTCCACATTTAACGGCCGGGCTCCACCAGCTGCAAACGTAAGCGTCACGTCAGCGTAGCATCGCGGCGTATTCATTTGGGCTCCACTGACGGCGTACAGAAGCGACATGTAGAGAAGCCATCGGGGTTGTTTACCGTTTGCTGAGCCGCATGTAGGCTGCATGAAATGGGTAAGTTAAAGCATTTTCCGCCTAAGTTATTACATATATTTACAATACAATATACAATAAACAGTTTCAACTGTATTAAAATGCATAGTTTAAACGGAAGGATCACGGATAAACATGGGTAAATGCATGAAAAAAAAATCATCACATATCACCTCTGATAATGTTTTATTCATTTAAAAACACATTGTGCTCGTTTAGCACACTATTTCATGTAGTTTTTATCTGCTGGAGGGTCGCGTAGGGGAGCGTAGTGCAACAAAAATAGAAGAGCCGCGTAAAATAGAGAGTTGTTGCGTGACAGACGGGGGTTGTCACGCCGCTCCCGTTGCCGGTGGAGCCGCTCTAATTGATTAACAGGGGGACAAGCTGCTACGGGACGAGCTGCTACGGGACTCACGCTGCAGACGTATCGTGCCACTGATGTGCCCAGTGGAGCCCAGCCATAAGACTAGACTTAAGACTTTCCTCTTTGATAAAGCTTATAGTTAGGGCTGGCTCAAGCTTGCCTTGTACCAGCCCCTAGTTAGGCTGACTTAGGCCTAGTCTGCCGGAGGACCCCCTGTAATACACCGGGCACCTTCTCTCCTTCTCTCTCTATCTCTGTCTCTCATGTCCTGTTACTGCATCTTGCTAACTCGGCCATACTGCATGTCACGAACTCGGGTGACGTGTGGTCCTGCCTGATGCCTCCTGCTGCTGCTGTTATCATTAGTCATACTTCTACTGTTATTATACACATATGATTAATGTCACATACATATACTATCAGATGTTAATATTTACTTTAAACATATTGTACCACAATAGCCAGAATCATAATTATAATATTATTACTTTCATTAATGTTGTTGTAAGCTATTAACATTATCGTCTGTCCTGCATCTCTCTCTGTCTCTGTCTCTCTCTGTCTCTCTCTATGTCTCATTGTGACATATGGATTACTGTTAATTTATTATGTTGATTCCTTTTGTACGACATCTATTGCACGTTTGTCCATCCTGGAAGAGGGATCCCTCCTCAGTTGCTCTTCCTGAGGTTTCTACTGTTTTGTTTTTTTTCCGTTAAAGGGTTTTTCCTTATCCGCTGTGAGGGTCCTAAGGACAGAGGGATGTCATATGCTGTAAAGCCCTGTGAGGCAAATTGTGAATTGTGATATTGGGCTTTATAAATAAAATTGATTCATTGATTGATTGATGTCAGAGTGAGGGGGGCTGCCTTGGTCAGGTGCCCCAAGCAGGATTAGTGAAAACTCTGACTATGTTGAGCCTGAGATGAGGGAAACTCTGAGTTCCATTTCAGAAAGCTAGCTCAGCGAAACCTTGAGTTACTGTGGCAACTTACTCTGTGAAGCAAACCTGCTGGCTCGCAGGACAATTTCCCCTTTTAATTAGGATACAAAAAAGAGCTATCAAATTTTACCAACACCTAAAAGCAAGTGACCCCAATTCTTATCATTACAAAGCTCTCCATAGTCAAGAGGAGAAGATAGAGAAGAGTCCCCTCAGCCAGCTGGTCCTGAGGCTCACCTCCTCACAAGGCCTCAGGACAGCCCTCACACAATCCGGCCCAACCAAATCATAGTGAAAGAAAAAGAAAATTACATTAACTATTGGACATCTACCACAAAAACTCAAAGCAAACTTCAATGCTATTTGGCTCTAAATAGATAGTATACGATGGCGAACTATTTGACCACCGTGACTGATCAGAAACTAAAGACATTAACCATGTACAGACTCAGTGATCACAGCTTGGCCATAGAGATTGGTCGACACAGGCAGATCTGGCAGCCCAGAGAAGACCGGCTGTGTCAGCTCTGTCCACAGAGACAGGTGGAGACAGAGCAACATTTCCTGTTAAAATGTAACACATATGAAGAATTTAGAACCAAGTTCTTTTCAAAAATGAAATATAAACTCCAAGATTTTGATACCCTCTCTGATCAGGAGAAAATGCATCGTCTACTTGGAGAAAACAGTGTCAGTGCCATAGAAGCAGCAAAATATGTCAGTGCATGTTACAGCCTGAGAGAGACACAACAACACAACAACAGTCTCCTTATAACACTCTGCCTATTTAATGTAACATGTACTTAATGTAAAATATTTAATGTATTTGTATCAGCCTATTTAATATGAAGTGTATTTAATGTAAAATATTTAATGTATTGTATTAATTGTATTGTCTGTATGTAGAGAGAGAGAGAAAGAGTGTTCACTCCTCCTCTCAGCTAAGTCACCTCTCCTTATCCTCATGACTCCAGAAATTTACTAATTTCTACAATATAATCCAGAGAGACATCTACAGATATGTTCACCCCCCATTAGAGTCTACTTGATTGTTTTCCTTTTATTAGTTTGGTTTTGTTGTGGAAATTTGTTTGATTAAGATTGGTTTTTGTTTTGAATTAATACTTTTGACTCTTATTTTGGGGGAGCAACACTTAAGGCTGCACTGTTGAAAATCTACATTTTATTTTAAAAATGTGCTATGGAGTGCCCTGTACAGCTTGAAACCTGGTTACTACATTTGAATTTACATTACATTACATTGGAGGCGAATGACTCTTTTTCAGGGCAAATGACGTCACTAACCGTCCACACTAAAGCCTGCCCTCTTCCCTTTACTCCTCCTCCCCTTACTATAAAACCATTCTGTCCGCAGTTATCAAACTGATAGCGAGTAGGTTGGATCAGAGCAGAGAGAGTAGTTGAGCAGAGAGAATAGCTAGTAATTTGTCGAATTGTATTGTGAGCATAGTGTATTTTAGTGTAGGTTTACAGTTAGTAGTGTATTCATAGTATTTAGGTTAGTTGGTCAAGGAGAGGTGCCAAGGCTCTGGAGTATATGTGCGGGGCGGCGAGGGAGGGATGTGGAGGGGCGCTGCGCGGTGAGAGAGAGCCGACCCTCGGGGGTATATGTGCGGGGCCGCGAGGGAGGGAGTGAGGGGTGGATGGATGCGGTGGGCTGCTGCGCGGTGAGCCCAGGCTCCCAGAGAGGGAGAAATAGAACCAAGTAGGATGAAATAAGTCAAACTGTGGAGAAGGGGACCGGCTGAGCTTCGGCCGCCTTCCCTTCTGCCCGTGTGACACAGTTAGGGGGGTGCCACCATCGGCACAATAAAAATAAGTCTAAGTGTGGAGGAGAGGGACTGGGTAAAGAGGTCGACCTCCGGGGAAGCCCTCTCCCCTCTCCCCACAGTGAGGAACCGTTCTCCAAGGTACCAGTGCTGGGCTGGGTGAAAATAAGCCAAAGTGTGGAGGAGAGGGACCGGGTAAAAAGGCCTGACCTCCAGGAAGCCTTCTCTCCTCTCCCAGGACAATCTTGACTCCGCCTCCTTCCTCAGCCACTCACCTGACCCCTCCCCCCTCCGCCTATCTTTTCTGAATTTTTTTAAATCAACCTGTGGGCGGAGTAATGCCCAGAGAGGGGGGTTTAGTTCCCTTTAAGAGCATTCTTTCCTACTACAACCCAGCTGCACTAATTAACAAGGAACAGTCTAACCCCCCAACAAGACCCTTTCAACCATCTCCTCATCTGGAATCAGTTCCAATAAAATGTAATTTTAACCATACATTTTAATTATATTACAGTAGACATTCTGTGATACACACATGCCAGTGTGCCCTGGCAAAGCATTCTCTCTCTCTCTCTCTACAAAGCCATGGTTTGGTAACGGAATGCCTTGAGTGAGTTTGAGTAGTTGGCTTACAGTTCTCTTGTAAGTCTGTCATCATCTAATGGTGTTCGAAAGGCCATTCTCTGATTTTATTTACATTTTTAGGCAGTTCATATTTGCACTACAAGTTTGCACTAGTTGTGTTAATATTTGCACTATACTGTTTTATACTGAGTTGTTTATACATGCTACTGCTTTTACTTTTTTCAAAAGCATACTTCTCTTATGCAGTGTGTTGAAGGCCAGTCTCATTTTGTTATTTACAAATAGCCTACATTATTTTGTTAATATTTGCACTAGAGTTAATATTTGCACTAGACTGTTTTATACTGTTTTATTCTGAGTTGTTTGTATAGCCTACTACTTTTAATTTTTCAACAGCATACCTCTCCTATGCAATGTGTTGAAGGCCAGTCTCATTTTGTTATTTATGGATAGCCTACATTATTTTGTTAATATTTGCACTAGATTGTTGGGAAGGCCATCCTTTGAGGCCATTAGCCTATTTACTGTTGTTACTTGTTTACAACATTGGAGCCTGGAATCATTCTGTGTTCAAGAATTGGTGGCTTTGTGGTATTAAAGAGACTAAAGACAACCTTGTGCATGTCCTCCTTATGCCATTGTAATTTCAAGTCCTGGCAGAGGTATACCCATCTAGTTAACTATACCTACTGTAACTGTGATTTTGAGTTCATAATTTTAACATGATTGTTTATAAAGAACTTACCTTTTGCATACATGATTGTGATAATATTGCTATGTACAGTATATAATATGCTGAGAAATTTATTTACATTTATTTGGTTTAATTGCACCCCCTGCTGTTAGGTTTGAGTCTTGCAATGAGTGCAGTGCATACAGGTCAGGTGATCAAAAGCACCAAGTTAGTAGAAGAAGAAAGAGACAAGAGCAAGAGTGCTCCAAAATGTCCAAAGGGTTTAAAATGAGTCAAGACGGATTCACGTTCTCCTAACTACTTCCAAATTCCGGTTCAGAAAGCGAAACGGTATGTGTGTGTGACCATGACCATGTATATTTTATTGTGTATTTGTGTTATTGATCTGTAATATATATTTCATATTTGGGATTGACGTTCAGAGCTAGCAAGTCTGGGTTAGCTAATGTTAGAGAGACAATGGTAGGTTAATGGCGGCTTTGTGTCACATGTAATTATTGTAGATGTGATTGTGATTGTGTATATTTTGTGTTACAGTTTTTCACCGCAAAATGGTGTTCACACTGTGGATTGGAGGAGAATAAAGTTGTGGAACACTGGCTGGTTGACTCATCAAGTCTGTCTGAACTAGAACAAAACCTTTGGATTGTTACACATATGTACGTTTTAATGCTACATCGTTCACTGGCAAATTACGTGACAATGCAATTCAGGCAATTTTACAAAGTAACTAGTAATGTAACGACCCCCAACACTGGTCCCATGTCAGATGTACCTGCCTTCCACAAACACAACTAAAGTTAACAAGCTTTGCTACCAGCTATTTTGTGCAAGGCGTAGCGAAACAGACTCCAGTCTCCTTCCATCTTGTGAAGATTGTCTCTACATGCATGCCTCGTGCTGTGTTCCTACGGAAGCGTATAGCTGCCACCGGAGGAAAAAAAACGGCTTAGCATCACGTAATTACATGAAAGGTTTATTGTTCTAACAATATCTTTTCACATTTTAACAATATCTTTTTTCACGTTATAACGTAAAAGTATCACGTTATTTCAAGATATGACATTTTCATGTTATAACATGAAATTATCACGTTATTCCGTGATAAGATGTTTTCACCTCATAACGTTAAAGTGTGGTTTTACGTTATTTCAAGATAAGATTCACATCATTCTACGCTTCTCCCACTGTGAACTGGCATGTGTTTCAGTGAGCTCATACGTCGCCATGGAAAATGTGGATTCTCCACTGTCGAGATTTCTTCGAGGTCGTGGTGTACCAGAAGACTGTCTCCTTCGTATGGAGCAAGATCACGAAGTGTATTTTTTACCGCCTACCATCTAATTCAAACGTTATGTATGGTTAGCTTACGGTGGGTAATTTAGCTAGCTGACTAGCCTGGTAAGAAGCTACACGCTGACTGTGAGGGAGAAAAACACACATGGAACTTGCTATGGGTTGGGGAACGGCAATAGGCTACATACTTCCATGGGAAATACGGGCTAGAGTGATGCACCATCAAAGTGATTTATTAGTTCTCATCTGTTAAAGGTAGAGTCTGGAGTTTTGTTCGTTGCAGTTTGTAAACAAAACATTCAAACTGGGCCCCTCTTCTCGGGCTCAACTGTGTAGCATCCTGCCCCAGACAGTACCAACAGCAGTTGTCAGGACCATAAAGGAAAGGAAATACAGTCCGAGTGAAGCGCTGGAGCCATGGGCTGATACCCGGCCGTCACCGGCAATGGGAGCCTCCAGTGTTTTGTTGTAACGGGCAGGAGGGCCGTTGTGGTGAGCTGGGAAGCGGGTGTTGGCGGCGGATGCTAACTGCTACCGCTAGCCGAAGTTAGCATCGAGCTAGCTCACCACAACGGCCCTCATACTTGTTACCAGTCGAGGCTTTAGTTGTCGGTGACGGCCTGGTATCCGCCCGCAGCTCAAGCACTTCACTCGGACTGTATTTCTTTTACTTTGCGTTTCTGCTGCTGTGAGAGAGACATGCTAGCACTCGCTAACATCCGGGACAGCTAGTGGGGCTAGTAGCCCTCCTACTCTGCTGCACGTAGCTTCATCTGAGCTCTGTCATCAACACATTAACACAGCTAACCATACACAACGTTTGAATTAGATGGTGGGCGGTAAAAAATACACTTCATGATCTTGCTCCATGCGAAGGAGACAGTCCTTCAGACAGTCTGGTACACCACGACCTCGAAGAAAGCTCGACAGTGGAGAATCCACATTTTCCATGGCGACGTACGAGCTCACTGAAACACATGCCAGTTCACAGTGGGAGAAGCGTAGAATGATGTGAATCTTATCTTGAAATAACATAAAACCACACTTGAACGTTATAACGTGAAAACATCTTATCACGTTATAATGTGAAAACATCTTATCACCGAATAATTTCATGTTATAACGTGAAAATGTCATCTTGAAATAACGTGATACTTTCACGTTATAACGTGATACTTTAACGTTATAACATGAAAAAAGATATTGTTAAAACGTGAAAAGATATTTTTTTTCCTCCGGTGGCAGCAATACAGTATGTTCACACCGGGTGCGAGGTGAATTTTCCGCGTGATAAGATTACATACAAAGTCAATGTAAAGACACGAATAGACGCGAATTTGTGCCGGCTGCGCGAATGGCGCGACGCGAATGGAGCAAACACGCAAAATTCGCGTCATTCGCCTCTTCGTGCAAGATCAAAATATTGAACTGAGCGAAATATTCGCTTGATGCTGTGTCGGGGCAGCCTATCAGCATTGAGATTTTCCTGTCGTCACCGACGTGCTGCTGCCGTTGTAGTAAACAACATTCATTCAGGCAACATGTGACTTGCGGGATACAGTGAACATTTATTGATTTTCACACGCCAAAAACTGCCACAGTCTCGCTATAGTAAACATCCATTCAGGCGACATGTGACTTGCCGGATACAGTGAATATTTATTGATTTTCACACGCAAAAAACTCACTGGAGACAGATGGATATTTATTTTGGTGCTAATATTCAATGCAGACTCCACTTCACCGACAGCGACTGGGATGCTCGCCCTCACTGCAGGTGTCTGGGTTATGGAGAACGCAGGTAGCCTTCACACACTTCTCTGCCACATCTGGATGGACCTCAATGGTCAACAACTGCCCAGCGTTGTTCCAAAAATGGAGGACAAGCTAGTAATAGCCGTTTGTGGCCACCCTGAGCTTTATGACGTTACGTCCCCAAATTATAAGCTTCGGACCAAGAAAGACCTGACGTGGAGGAGAGTGAGTGAGGAGGTCGGTCTGCCTGGTAAATTTTGAAAATTGATTCCAACTATCGGCTGTACGTTTCTATCAACAAAGTTAGCACTAGCATTAGCCCCAGTTAGCACAACCGATGTAGCTTGCTTTCCGGCCGGCATACTTGTCTGATTTACTAGCAGTGTGAACACACTGTTACTTGCGCGAATGACTCGCGTGAATGGCGCTAGTAAAAACAAATATTCCAGCGGTCAAACTCACGCAAGTAGAGCGAGGTGAATATTTTACTCGCGCCCGGTGTGAACACACTGATAGGCTTCCGTAGTATTCCCACCAAACGAGATGAACGCGATTTACTCGCGCGAGTAAATGAAAATTCATCACGCTACTCGCTCCAGTTTGGACGCTGGGCCATAATGTAAAATTTGAGTTATGCCATCAGACGCGCGAGTACGAGCCCGCCCATTTTCACTAGATAACAACATTACTTCCGCCATTTCTTTATCTCATCGACTGTGGCTGAGATCACCACGATCGCTGTACTGTACCTTCTCTGGACAATAGTATGTCTCTGCAGACCCGGAGACTGCAGATTCAGACCCGCAGTTCTGGACCCGCAGTTCTAGACCCCTTGTTTTTTGTCCCCTACTGGACGGCTGTATAACTGCAACTAAATCAGCATCTCACCCAAACACCACTGTTTGAAAGAAGTTGGACTTTTAATGCTTTATTACAATTTACAATTTTAAAATTTTATTACGCCCGAATAAAAATACCAATATTTAATTGTTGATTTATGCCTGGGTGCTGTTCTGCATCATTATTGTTTGCTGGTTGTTCTGTATGGTTTGATCCAACTATTTTAGTTCTTTATTTCTTAATATTCATCAGACTGCTCTGACTAGCACGCCAAAAACTTGCACTGCATTGATCAAACCCGCTACAACATATAATAGGAAATGTCTGGTCTTGGGTGTCCAGTGCTCACTTTTGTTGTGGGAATTTGAAACAAAGGCTGTGAAATACTGAAATGGTTTGAAATGTTTTATTGTGTGCAGTGGTTACATCACACATCAGGGAGATCTGCAGAGAAAAAAAAAGAAATCAAACATATCACAAAACTGAAAACAGAAACACTTAAAAAAAATAAATGCCTATCACAGTCTACACTGAAATACTGAAGATTCTGGAGCATAGCAAATACATTATTATATCGACATATTAACAATAGTGCCCCTTCCTTCCTCATCTGCCTTTCGATCCTCCACAAAACTCCTCCACTTCACTGTGGTTTCCCCTTTCTGGATTGTTATGTGCACCTTAAAAAGAGAGTCCCTAATTATTCAAAGTTAAGATTTTTCAACCGTTTTACACACATAAACAAGGCCAAAACCTAATAATAGACAAAAATACATTTCTGATCATCTGCGCTGGATGAGCTTAATATCTATCCACAAAATCTCTAAATATATGCTATAGAGTAATATCAATGTAGTGATATAAACACACGTGATATATAATATTATGAATAATAAAGGAAAAACGTGTGTAGGTGTATTACATGATAAACATGAATACAAAATTAACTTTTAGCATAAAGTACACTAATTGCCAATATGTAAACAGTTTCATGCTTGTATGAAAACGTAAGCCTATACACGTTTTTCTCTTATCATCCACTTCATTGCTTTAATCATTTATTCATGTTTAATTTAAAGCACATGCTAAAGTCATTCTATCGCGCTTAGGTTTCATGAAACAAAATGTGCAGGTCAAACAGTTCATTGCTAACAAGCTAAACTGTTACCTACTACTTTAACCCATATTTGACGTGCCTTTCAGACTATCGTGGTAAAGACAGTCATATCATTTTAAACGTATCACTGTAAAACATGAAATTCGCTCTCTAATTCAAGTCAACAAAATAGTTTAAACAAATAATATGATTCACATACTCACATTCGGATTGTCGTTGGCCATATTCAATAGTTGTAATAGTATGTTGGCTTCCAATGAAATAGAGGGCGCTGTCGCGAAATACAAGGGGTCTAGAACTGCGGGTCCAGATCTGCAGGTCTGAATCTGCAGTCTCCAGGTGTGCAGACACACCCTCCTCGCTCTGGAGGTTCCAGATTCGTCTGAGGGCCAAACGCCGCCGTCGGTTCTGGGTGCATGATACCCTGCGGAGGCGCACTGAGCTCAGCGAGTTCCACCGTCTCCTACAGGAGCTCCGCCTGGACGACGGTCTGTTCCAGCGGTACTTCAGGCTGACTGGGGCCCAGTTTGAGGGCCTGTTGGCGAGGGTTGGCGCGAGGATCTCCCACCTGGATACCAACTACAGGCGCTCCATTCCAGCTGCGGAGCGCCTGTCCAGTTGCAGTTTATTGGTGTGTCAAAATCAATAAATATTCACTGTATCTAGCAAGACACTGACCGGGAAAGGACCGGGAGGTTTAGCTGCTGCTCTGCCGAGAACTGGTACTTCATAGCCGGCCATAACTTGAGCTGCGAGCCTCGTTGGTGTGTGTGTGTGTGTGTGTGTGCGCGCGCGCGCGTGTACAAAACTTTATTTCTAATGTATGAATAAATTCTAGCTCTTGACCTACTTGTCATGTTTTTAAATAGAAAATTAGCTCTTGTTTTATCCACTGCAATAAAGCAATAGTGCAACCTCAACATTTTCATGTGTAGCAATATCAATAGAATATTATTATTTGTTGTGTGTCTTTTTGGTTGTGTTTTGTATTTTGAGTCTTGTGAGTATGAATGTAATGTCTGTCTATTTTCTGTATTTAAGTATTGTTAAATGATTTATGTGCAGTAGTTAATGGGGATCTAAATAAACTATAAACTGCCACCTACAGTATCACTGCAATCGCTACAACTCAGCTAAATTAAATGTTTTCTATGGTGCAGATACCTGGCCACTGACTCCTACAGGACCATCGATGGTGGCATCCTGGCCAACTCAGCCTTTGGTCAGGCACTTCGCTCTGGCACCCTCCATCTGCCTGCTGACCATCTCTTACCTGGAGCTGACCACAGAGGACCCCAGCCACACGTCTTTGTGGCTGATGAGGCTTTTCCACTCGGGAGACACCTCATGAGGCCATTCCCTGGGCGCACCCTTCCTCGAGACCGTCAGCTCTTCAATTACCGTCTGTCCCGGGCACGGCTGGTGGTGGAGAACGCCTTTGGAATCCTGGCATCTCAGTGGAGGATGTACCGACGTGCTCTTGAGGTCCATCCTTTTGTTGCCGAGAGGTGCGTGAAGGCGACCTGTGTGCTCCACAACTTCCTGTCGAAGACGACCCCTACGCCTGCGATGAGGGGCAGCATCCCAGGTGGTGACGTGGACCCGCTGCCAGGTCTGGGCAGAGTTGCAGCAAACAACTCTGCAAGAGAGGCCATCAGGGTTCAGGAGAACTTCACAGCGTGCTTCTCCGCAGAAGGAACGGTCCTGTGGCAAGCCAATGTTTAGTGCACAAGCACTCCTACAACAGCCACCCACACATTACTATTGAGCAAACATCCTGCAGTATTACTATACTGACATTAAAATTGAAATAAAAATGAAATGAATGACTGTATTTAAGCACCAAAAATAATATGCCTGTTCATGCATGCTAGGTTATCAATTGATATCATTGTGAGATAATAAAGCTTTAATTTGGCATGTCTACAGTGCAACATAATACAATAAACACTAAAATAAAAGCAGACATCACCGATATGCTGATTATTATATCAATGGTGCTATCTGGTATTATTGTAGACAAATATACAGTTTAAAATTTTAATTTAGAGAAGGACAACATGTCCATTTGATTTCTAGAACTGGTACTTTTTCTGTAGTAGCTGTGTATCCTGCACAATTTAATCATCCTACAGTATACATTATGCACTATATCCAGTGCAGATGTTGTGACTCAATATGACCACATTTAGCAGCAACACAAACAAAACCACCTGCACACGGTAAGTAAATAATCAATAGCAATTTGGAACATGTCAAACGTACTTACTATTTTATGTATTTAAATGTATATACTGTTTTACTGATGAGGTGAATAACAATAACAGTCTGTTAACTCTTCCTATATACATTTATTTTGTCTTCTTTTATAGATAGAACAGATTAGGGCTGCTTGATTATGGAAAAACTAATAGTAATCAAAAAAACAATAAGACAGAAAATGTGTGGAACATATGTACAATATATACAGTAGCTCGATGTGAAGAGCCTCAGGGACACCTGGGATTATTCCTCAAAAGCCTGGTTTGTTCTCTGCAGAGATTGTTGCCCCAGTAGCTAATAAGCTATTCAACAGGGTCCAAATTAAGCAAAACAGTGCTAGATTCATAAATAAGTTTATGAATTTGGAATTTAACATATTCCTTCCTTTGGGGCAACTATCTCTGAAGGGAAGGAACCAGGCTTTTGAGGAATAATTCATCCTCTGTGGGGGGAGGTTGAGGGGCAGGAGGAGTCCGATGGAGGGATTCGAGGAGAAGCCGCTCGATCTGTGTCTGCCTGTCTTGCTCACCCAACCCCCTGGCTCTCTTCCTGGTCCTCCTTGTCACTGTATAAAATGGACACATCGTATTTTGTGAAACTACTGCATCAAACCAATGCAAAAGATGACAATATCCAAGTTAATATTTGTTAAACTATTGAAATCAGGCAACAGACAAAAAGACATGAGTCAAACATGAAAGGTAATCAATACAGTACTTGTCATAGTGTCACAGTACACTTGATGAAAAAAATATACTCGTACCATAAAAAATGCAATCCAACTTTTGTCATGTACATACCGTTGGGTGGTCTTGCAGCAGCAGGGACAGCAGCAGCAGCAGGGACAACAGCAGGACCAGCAGCAGGACCAGCAGCAGCAGCAGCAGCAGCAGGGACAGCAGCAGCAGGGACAGCATCGTCACTGTCTGCCTCACTTTCTAAGGACCGATATCGTGGCTGGTCTGTAGTAGTGACAGAGATGTCTTAGTTTTTTGTTTGATACATACAGTATATTAATTGTCTACGTCATTCTAACTTTCAGTGTCAATTACAGCACATAAAGCATTTAATGCACCCATTAATACATCATACAGTTCCACTCATAGTAATATCTAACCCTTTAATGCAGTGAGCCCTTAATGTACAGAAAGAAATGATCCCAGACTTACTAAAATTTCCCTTATGTATTGTTCATTCTAGATATCGAGTATTCAAAGAAATCAGTTTCAGTCATAAATAAATTTAACCAATTCAGTAACTTCTAGTGTTTTTGTGTTCTTCAGTTGGGTTGTTCTATCCATTCTTCACATGTTTTGAATGAATGGTTTGGTGTAGGTGAGAGTACAGATTAGTCTGGGGTATTTTCACATTTCCTTTGTCAGTGTTTTAGTGCAGGCTGTGAAAAGAAATCTCTGTAACGTTACTGAGACATCTATACAAGTCAGTTATCCATTTATACAAAAAACATTTTCAATACTGTACGTGTGTGCGTCTTCATTTGTCAACAAACCTCCGATATCAATTCCTGATGGGCCTGCTGCTGTCTCTACCTCGTCCTCCAGCTCGACTGGCCCTGCTCCAGACTCTGTGCACTCATAGTCTGCGGTCCTATCTTCCTTGACCCGACCCATGTTACCAGTCGTCTCCCTCGGTGCAACAAAGGGGTCGAGGAAAGATAGGACCACAAAATACTTCCATTTCTTCCCTGTCCCTGCTGCTGCCCCACTCTTTTTCTCTGTCTTCTTCTTTCTTTCTTTTAAATAGGTGTCCCTGAGGCTCTTCCACTTTCGCCGGCAAACATCCACTGACCAAAAAACACACGTAAATTAACTGTCTAGTAAGCCAGACAAGTAACTTTAACGTTATGCCGGGAAAGCCAGCTATGCTAAGTAGGGCTATGCTAGTGCTAATGTTCATAGTACCGGGGCGGCAGTAGCTCAGTCCATAGAGACTTGGGTTGGGAATCGGAGTCCCCGGCCCCGTCCGGACCAAAATATGGAGCGTGGACTGGTGGCTGGAGAGGTGCCAGTTCACCTCCTGGGCACTGCCGAGGTGCCCTTGAGCAAGGCACCGAACTCCCCAACCGCTCGGGGCGCCTGACCAAAGGGCAGCCCCCTCACTCTGAGATCTCTCCACTTTGTACATGTATAGGTCCTGTTTGTGTATGTGGGTGTCTTTCAGACCTGTGTGTAATTGACAAGCAAGAGTGAAAACACTGAATTTCCCCTCAGGGGGATTAATAAAGTGAATAAACAGTACAACCGATAGCTGCAAACAAGCAACAGATATTTACAGAACTTACCAGGTAATCCAGCCTCCTCGCTCACCTTTACCCAGGCCTGCTCCTTCCTGTTCCTGTCCCTGTACAACACCATTGTGGTGTCGTACAGCTCGGGGTGTCCGCACACAGCAACTATTAACTTCTCCTCCATATTTGACTGGCACCAGGCAGGGCGCGAGAACGTCAGGACGTCAGTGATGTTGGGACAATCTCAATGTTGATTGGCTTTTGTGGCACAGCGTCACGCGAATTCGCCTCAAAAGTTCAATATTTTCAACTCCAGCGATGAGGCAATGGACGCGAATTTCGCGGCTATCGTACCGCACCTACGCATCTATCGCGTCTATCGTGTTGCGCTAGACACGTCCATCACGCTGCCCGGCACGAATCCGCGTCTAATCGCGTCTTTGCATTGCCTTTGTATGTAATCTCGATGCTGCTATCTGGCGGAGGAGTCTGGAGTGCATTCCAAGTGTACCAAATCCAAAGGATCATGATGGGGATCTGGCCACTGAGTGGATGCGAGGTACGCCTGCACCAGAGGCTGTATCGGACCTACTATCAGGCTCCTGCTCACGAACATGTAAAATTTCAGAATGCCCATGCCTGCAAAATGGTCTGCATTGCACACACGTGTAAACTACAAACCTGCAGCAACCAGGCAAATGAGCTGGAATGTTTTCCGGAGCTGAATGATAGTGATGTAGACAATGAATGATGTGACAGAGTAAGTGCTATACTATATAACGGCTCTAGATGGTCTAAATTCTAATTCGTGTTCCTAGTATTGACATTATCTCTGTGCTCTGCCTTATGCCATCTCTGTTTTAAGGACTCACCAGCCACAGCTCCTGTCTCTTCTCCACCTGATTCGAAGTCTGCCATTGCTGTCTCTCCATGCTTTCCGCTGACATTCAATTTCAGTATAGTAGCACTGAGTGTTAGCTAGGATGAGGGCAGCAGGTGGGCTGTAGAGGCAGATAATGTATCATTTTATACCAAAGGTGAAAAATAAGGTCAGTTACACAAGGTTTAGGAAGCAGCTGGTCAAATATCAGATTTGGCAGCAAAAAGGACCCATAAGAGGTGTTTTGATAATTTGAGTAGTTCGTGCCTAAGTCAAGCCTTGGGAGGTCAAATGAGGTAGAACGTTCTGGGTTAGGGTGACCTGACCATTGGAACAGATGTGCCAACTTTGGCAATAGAACGGTTGTTTTTGCCAGTTCTGAGAGAGACAAAGAAGACAGGAAATATTGGCGCACGAAGTCCAGCTTTAGGAACAAACAAAGGAAATCAGGAGAAGTTTAGATTCCCAGGGAATATGACCCAAGCGTGTTCTCACACACACACACACACACACACACGCACATGAACGAACAGACACCCATTATAAAAGCATTTGAAGGTTGACTGTTGTATACTGAGTTCTGCAATTAAAGTGATCCCGTTGGCTGTAACTTCTCTCCGTGGTTCTCCAAAAGTTGGAGTAAAGTTGAGCATTTTCTTTACAGCCCCCCCACCTATTTTAGGATGGCCTACAATGGAGAAATAAGGCACCTCCTTCCCTCAGGGCCTGGTGACATCAGATGGTGAGGTGAATAATCTAATAACCTACTTTTATGATAAGATGACATTCTTTGGCACATATAAATGCAATTTCGGTGTGATTGGCTTATTTACATTAATAATGGCAAACATATATATACATGTCTTCTGGATATTTTATTCCTTATTCCAAGTCCGCCTATAATTCATGTGTGTGCATACATTTTTTAAAAGGAGCAAGGTACTGATGAAATCTCCACTGTGTGCAACAACTGTTTGTGAACATTCAGTCCAAATTTGGTGACATTCTGATAATTATTTCCCAAGATTAATGTGATAAGGCAGACACTGTCCCTTTTGGAGAAGCCTCAATTTTGACTATTTTCAATTTTGGGGAGGACCCAAAGATCATCCAAAAATTTTTATTAAGCTACTAGATAGGCAGGTCTGTTATACCAAGATGTAAACTAGAGACACAGAGGAAGTCAAAAATACCAAAATTGTTTGGTCCCTTTAAATGATACCAAAATCTGCCTTGGCCCCTGGACTATTATGACAGTAAGCTAAGTATTCACAGAGGATGTAAGAAATTGCAATTTCTTACATCCTACAAACAATGAATCCAGCCGCAGTTAGGCCTACTGTATACAAAATGTGGTAAATTTAAACTTCACAAAATATCACAGATCAAGCAAGGTTTGACCTTGTCTAGTCAGTGCATCATGGCTTTGTCTCTTTCACATTAGCCAAGCCAGGTTGAGGTAGTGCGATTAATTATAGCCAGTGTAAGTAATTAGGATAAATGGGCATTCACAGCATCCTTTTACACAACATAAGGTCAATTACAGATTTGCTGATATTAAAATGGGGAAGACGCATACTGCATACTTTAAACCCAGGATACCTCAGGATGAAACCGCAAATATCATACCAGCTCAACAAGATCTGCGTCAAGTGTTGGGGAACCAGGGCAACCTGATGAGAAATGGGCTACTGGAACAAGACATAGTTGGATTAGAGCAGAGAATATGGGATTGTTGGAATGCTACTATGATAGCAACCCCAGTGAGGTAAGTAACATGCAGAGGATGTGGGATATATGGATGGTTTGAAACCCAACATCTACACTGACAAAGAAATAAACCTATCCCAGTGTTCAACATCTGCAAACAGCAACTGCTATCACAACTAGAGATTGATGAGGTACAACAAACATGCTACAGGTCACAGTGGGGATGTCATCATCATCACCACATTCAAAGATTGGGTACCAAGCCCCCAAGCCCTTGTAGCAAGGGCGAATGACCTGAGATTGAGAATAATGAATAAGCTGGAATCCTGGCACACACAAGGCCGATTACCAAGGCTAAGTGACAAAGTACCCTCTGAAAGTCTGCTAGATGATGTGAATGCAGTACTACAAACTATCCCCACTAGGACCGTTACTGAGACCAAATAGCTGATCAGCTCAGAGCAACCCACCTAAAGAGATACACAAGAGAAGTAGAAGCCAGGAGAACAAATAGGATGTTCTCCACTGAGCCATCCAAAGTGTACATGAGAAGCTGGAAAATACCACAGGCTGAAAGAGGAGCTAGAAAAGATGTGGGGTGTAAAGGCAACAGTGGTGCCAGTGGTAATCGGAGCACTCTGGGCTGTGACCCCCAAACTGGGAGAGTGGCTCCAGCAGATTCCAGGTACAACATCTGAGGTCTCTGTAAAGAAGAGCGCAGTCCTAGGAACAGCTAAGATACTGCGCAGAACCCTCAAACTCCCAGGCCTCTGGTAAAGGGCCCGAGCTTGAGGAAGACACACCACCACCACCCCCATGGGGGGGTCAGTCTAGATTAAGAAATCCCACAGGATCTTAGCTCAGTCATTCTCAACCACCTTAGAAGGTGTCTTCCATTCTGACCTTGGGACTTCCAGTCCATACTCAGTGCAGATGTTCCTGTAAACTATGCCATGCCAGCCACTTGGTTATGGCGTTCCATGTACACTGTTCCTGCCTGCATCTTACACCTTGCTATTATGTGCTGAACTGTCTCAGGAGCATCTTTGCACAGCCTGCACCTGGGGTCCTGTCTGGTGGGGTAGACCCCTGCATCAATTTATCTTGTACTAAGTGTCTGTTCTTGTGCTGCCATTAGTGCTTCTGTGCTGTCTTTCTGTACAGCCTTTTCCAGCCACTGGTAGGATTTCTTGATGTCTGCCACTTCTTCAATCTGTCAATGGTAAATGCGTTGCAGGGGCTCGTCCTTCCATGATGGTTCATCCTCCTCTTCTGTATTCTCGGATATCTGCTGTCTGAGGTATTCACTTAGCAGATCATCTTTGGGACCCATCTTCCTTATGTATACCTGGATCTTGGTTGCTTTGTCCTGGACAGTGGCTCTGATGCTCACCAGTCCTCTGGCCCCCCTCATTCTGCTTAGTGTACAGTCTCAGGGTGCTGGGCTTGGGATAAAACCCTCCATGCATTGTGAGAAGCTTACTTTTCTTGATATCAGTGGCTTCTATCTCCTCCTTTGGCCAGCTTATTAAACCAGTGGGGTATCTGATGACTGGCAGGGCATACGTGTTGATGACTTGGGCCTTGTTCTTTCCGTTTAGTTGACTTTGCAGGACCTGTCTTACTCTTGTATAGGTATTTGGCTGTGGCTGACTTCCTTGTGGCCTCCTCAGGGTTCCCATTTGCCTGCAGGACTCCAAGGTATTTGTAGCTGTCCCAAACATCTGCAATGCTGCCCTCTGTTAGTTAAATCCCCCTGCTGTAGATCCTGGTGAGGTGGATCAGTGAGTCGTTGTTGCACCTGGCATACAGCTTGATGTTATCCATGTAGAGGAGGTGACTGATGGTTGCTCCACTTCGCAGCCGGTATCTGTAGTCACTCTTTTTGATGAGTTGGCTGAAGGGGTTCGGGCTTATGCAGAACAGTAGCAGGGAAAGTGCATCACCTTGGTATATGCCACACTTGTGCAATTGGTTTTGAGTTGGCCTCCAGAGTCGTTTTCCACTGCTCCATTGAGTTCTTGATGAAGGCTCTTAGTGTCCTGTTGATGTTGTACATTTCCAAGCATTCCAGTATCCATGTGTGTGGCAGTGGGTCATAGGCTTTCTTGTTGTCAATCCAGGAGGTGCACAGTGGTCTTGCAGTCTTGGGTGACTGCTCCATGACCAGTAGCTGGTGCTTGGCTCCAAACCCTTTCTGGGCCTTGCTCATGTATTGGGCCATGTGCCTACTCATCTTAGCCTCTATAATGCCTGACAGGAGCTTATGTGTTGTACAGAAGCAGGTTATTGGCTGGTAGTTGGATGGAACTGTGTCCTTTTGGGGATCCTTCATGACCAGGACTGTCTGTCCTTTGCGTCAACCACTCATTGAGTGGATGCATTCATGGAGTGCATTTAGTTTCTTTAGCCAGTAGGTGTGAATCATGTCAGGGCCTGGTGCTGTCCAACTATTCATACCTAACACTCTTTCTTGGATGTCTGCTGTTGTAATGGTAACTGGCTCTTGTTCTTGGAGATTGCTGTGGTCTGCTCTTCGATCCACTAGCCACTAAGCATCTGTGTTATGTGATGTTTTCTTCTTCCAAATGCTCTTACAGTATTGCTCAGTTTCAGCTAGGGATGGGCGAAACGATCAAAATTCATTATTCGATCATCAAAAAAATTAACGATCAATTATCAATTAATTGATAAGCGAGTATTTCAAAAGAGAGAAAACAAAAGAGTGCAGTGCAGACTGTCGCCGCAAGAGAGCGCAGCTGCCCCGGTTTTGAGCTTCAACCCCCCAGGCCAAAGAGGAAGAATGGCGCGCATGCGCAGTTCACCCCTGGGTGTTTACAACCGTTGCCAGCCAGAGTTACAGGCTTCAGTTTTCAGCAAAACCTCCATCTTTCAGTGGCGTAGTGTTTTCAGAGGCCTCAAGGGAAGCTGCCAAGGCTTTGGAGACCGATGAGAGCCTCCGTCTGTTTCTGAGTTTTTGCCTGGCATAGGTCCGGCAGGAGTCTCATAGGCCCATTGAGCCGCCGTACTCACCGGTCAGAAGGGTCTCGTTGGCACGCCAGACCTATGCCAGGCATTGTAGGGGAAACACTGCGACTATCGATCAAAATTATTTGTGATCGATCAAAGCCTTAACAATCAATCATCGATAATCGAAAATTGATGCCCATCCCTAGTTTCAGCCCCAGGTGGATCTATTCTTGTGTTGTTATTTTGCCACTGAGAGAACACTTTGGATGGTTCTGTAGAGAACATCCTATTTATTCTCCTGGCTTCTGCTTCCACTGTGAATCTCTTCAGGTGGGTAGCTGGAGCTGTGAGCCTTTGCTTGGCAGTCTCCAGTTCCTCAGGTATGGACAGTTTGTTGTACTTCCTATCTATCCCTTTCCTCTGCACACCTTTCTGTGGCTCTGAAAGTTGACTAACTTCTCTTTGTGTTGCTTTGATCTTGGCCTCCAGCCTCCTTCTCCATGTAGGGTAATGCTCGTTGTGGCTCATTGTGTTCATCTTGTAGCCAAGCAAATCTAGAATCACTGTTGCTCTGGGCCCATATTCACAAAGAATCCTAAGACTAAAAGTAGCTCTTAGTGGCGTCATTCTAAGAAAAATATTAGAATTCCTCGAATTCTAAGATTTTTCTTAGAATTTTCCCTTGGTAAGATATAAGTTATTCACAGAGCATCTTAGTCCTTATGAGAGCTCCTGAGGTGAAAAACTGTGAAGACGAGGGAGGAGGACTTTCAAGAAGCCTAAGAGTGTCTTAAACAGAGAATTTGGCAGAAAGACAGAGAGGAAGGATAGATATTCTCCGTATATTAAACGACAGTGATTTAATAAGACACTACTGGCTTGATCGTGCAGGGATAATGTTTGTGGTTGCCCTCATCAGGGATGAGCTGCAATCTCCGCTCTCGCTTTGGATTGCAGCACGTACCAGCGCTTCTCACACTCATCGCTTGTGCGTAAAAGAAGAGGGAACAACGCATCACAGTAATTGCTGACAGCTGAGTCTGCGTCCACCATTAATATCAAATAGAGTAGTAAAGTAAAATTACCAGCATGGCGAAGAAACATAACAATAAGCAAATCAATATAATAATCGGCAATTTTGCTGAGTTTCATCATCATGACATAAAATTATTTTCACGATTACACATTTCTTAATACAGTCTATGAGTTCTATGATAGGTTGATTTCACTGTACATTCATTACTAGGAGCGCATTTGTTTTTGTTTTGTTTTTTTCTTTTTTCCTTTTTGTAACAATCAATCACAGCTTTTAGAAGAATGCGTCATACCTAGCAACGGGGTCAACCACACCTCTTCACTAAGATAAAAATTTCTGTCCCCTCCTTGCTCAGAGTTGCTCTCAGAAACTTCCTGAATCACTCTTAAGCTAAGATTCCTTGCTAGGAATTTTTAGGCTAAGTTAGGAGCTCTCTGAGAGGACTCTGAGTTTTTTTTAAAGGTTTAAAGGATGATTTATGAGCACACACTTACTGATCATTGTTTAAAAAACTTGACATTTCAAACTTTGAGACCATCAATACCTAATTTGAGACAACATGACAGCTAGGATTTATACCTAGGTTCACTCTAAACTCTGACTTCTCAGTGTTAAGAAGCAGAAAAATGACTTAGTTTCAGCCAGAATTCTCTGCAAGATGTTAGCCTGGAGTTTTATACTAATGTTTACCCACAGAGTAGCTAAATAAAACTAAGCTCTGTCTGTCACTGTAGCTCTGCCTGAGACAACTCTACTGAGTTAAGACTTTTTATTTACAACACAGCTACATTTACAGATAACTGAGCCTCCTACCTGCCTGTCAAACAGCAATCAATCCATAAATATCCATACACTAATTATTATTTACTGCCAAATTACAGCTCACCACTCATACTAACAGCTGGAGTCGTCCTTCCGGTATGAGTGTATTGCAGATTAGTGAAACATCCTTGCGGCAATTATTCACTGGTGTTTATCAACTTGTTGGTGGTCTGATCTCATACCGCACGTAGAAAATAATTACAACCACTGCTGTTCCCGGCGTCCTAGTTTAAAACATATTTCTATTATGTGACATAAAATATTTTAATATTCTACTGTCCTCCCCTCTAGAATGTCTGATAGCCCACCACTGATAGCTTAGTCCCGTCCCGCCTTGTCAATGAAAACAAAACATACATTTTGTCATAGTTTTTATTATCAAAGATCTATTTTTACATCGTCAACATCTGGTTCTAGTCAGGGAACAAAGGACATTGATGAACATTTAATTGTGATTTATTTACAGTACATGTAAGAAAATGGAGCAATGTTAATTAATCTCTTAAAGTATGACCAAAACAACTGATAAGAGTGGCAGATCCATAAGCATAGATACCAGTAAAATCTTAACAATAACTATTCGTAGGCAATCTCTTGGTGCTGACAAGAATTCAGGAAGTTGCTGCTCCCAGTAGATGGTAGGCTGATTTTATGATCTTCAGACACAGCTAGGCTAGCTGATTTCCAGTTTCCAGTCTCTGATTAAAGCTAAGCTAATTATGTGATACACAACATTTGCAGTATGATTTTATGATGGAGTGTTAGGGCCATATTGAAGAAAAAAAAATCTGAGATTTCGAGAATAAAGTCGTAATATTACGAGAATAAAATCGTAATATTACGTGATAAACTCCTAAAACTAAAAGGAAAAAATGACGCCCGAACAGGCATTTTTTCCTTACGTAACCAAGTATCAATTTGTCCCTCTTTCAATAACAACAAACAAAGATGAGATCAGATTCAAATGTACTCAACAGGAATTTATTCTGGGTCTGGTAGTAGTATGCTACCAAAGTCCAATAAAATAAAACAAAAGATTTTATGGACTGGAACGTACCTTCTCTTTAAATCAGTGTCTTTTTGTTTAACTCAATATGTTCTTTCACTGTAGTGACACAAGCACTCAACAAGAGAATATAAAGATGTAAAATAATAAAATAAAATAAAATAAACTCTGGGCGGCACGGTGGTGTGGTGGTTAGCACTGTTGCCTCACAGGTTGCCGGTTCGATCCTGGGTGTGGGAGCCCTTCTGTGTGGAGTTTGCATGTTCTCCCCATGTCAGCATGGGTTCTCTCCGGGCACTCCGGCTTCCTCCCACAGTCCACAGACATGCAGATTGGGGACTAGGTTAATTGATAACTCTAAATTGTCCGTAGGTGTGAATGTGAGCATGAATGGTTGTTTGTCTCTATGTGTCAGCCCTGCGATAGTCTGGCGACCTGTCCAGGGTGTACCCTGCCTCTCGCCCAATGTCAGCTGGGATAGGCTCCAGCCCCCCCGCGACCCTCAAGAGGATGAAGCGGTTAGAAGATGAATGAATGAATGAATGAAAATAAATTCTCTTCAGCTTCAATATAAATGATCGGACTTAGACCGGCAACACAAATAGATGCCAACAATATAAATGAAATATCACAACTCAAAATCTTGTGTAGGGCGGCACGGTGGTGTGGTGGTTAGCACTCTCGCCTCACAGCAAGAGGGTTGCCGGTTCGATCTCGGGCGGGGGAGCCCTTCTGTGCGGAGTTTGCATGTTCTCCCCGTGTCAGCGTGGCTTCTCTCCGGGCACTCCGGCTTCCTCCCACAGTCCAAAGACATGCAGATTGGGGACTAGGTTAATTGGTAACTGTAAATTGTCCATAGGTGTGAATGTGAGCGTGAATGGTTGTTTGTCTCTATGTGTCAGCCCTGCGATAGACCTGTCCAGGGTGTACCCCGCCTCTTGCCCGATGTCAGCTGGGATAGGCTCCAGCCCCCCCGCGACCCTCAAGAGGATGAAGTGGTTAGAAGATGAATGAATGAATGAAAATCTTGTGTAATGTCTCTTTTAAATCAGTCTCTCTCAAAAGTAAATCCTCTCCGCAAATTGTGGTGATCCACAATATGGTATTTCTTCCAGGAGGGAAAAAAAAAACTCCCAAACAAAATTTGGGTACCCAAAAGAAATACTATAGAGCTCTATAGAAAGAAGAAGTTTTCTGATACTCAAGTGGTCCATGAGCAGAGCTGGGTGATGGCTGGCGGCAAGTCCTGGGAAACAGCGGTCTGTGCCTGGCTCTGGTCCACCCACGCAAGCAGGAAAACTAGCAGGAAAACAGTATAAAACGTGGTGACTTGATGTGAAAGATGGCTAGTAGACCTGGCTACAGCTCGGCCATGTCTTCTCCCCTCTCAGCAGTATTCAAGTGCAAACCCTTTAAACTCTATACAGTGTTCACAACATTGAACACACACATAGCTAACAGCTAAATCATTACAGTGACTCGTTTACAGGCCTGTTTGCTGTTAGCTCTCAGCTATGAATTAGCGGTTAGCTCGCGATTAGCATCTAACATTGAAAAAAAATGCACATTTACACATACATGGTTACACATACACCAGCGACCTCTTTTTACAACACAAGCACAATCACATAACGTCAATATATGTGCTCACCTAGCAGGAAAACAGTATAAAACGTGGTGACTTGATGTGACAGATGGCTAGTGGACCTGGCTACAGCTCAGCCATGTCTCCTCCCCTCTCAGCAGTATTCAAGTGCAAACCCGCGAACTCTCCTGCTCTAAGGTCGCTGCTCTACAGCCCTAAAGCAGAGCTTACTGCTGTGACTCTTAAAGAGACAGTGTGCCTATTGACACTGAATAACAGACTAGCTAGATAACCACTTGGTTACAGAGACACCAGCTCCGCGTGAGCTGCGCACAGATTACGTGCGCATCTCCGGCAATGAATTTTGGAGTCCTTTACCAATACGCCTCTTCATTAACAAAGCACACGGATGAAGGTGAAGTCTCTGCAGCAGCTGAATTGGTGAGGTGGAGACACCGGCTCCGTGGTGCTCTGCAGCGGCTGTCTGATTACGCGCACATCTCCAGCGATTTGTGGAATCAACCACCGACACGCCTCCTCATCAGAAGAGTGGACGGACAGCGCTGAAGTCCCTGCCTCACCCGAGGTCGAGACAACAGCTCCACGGAGCTCAGCAGCTGCGTCTGACTACGCATACATCTGCAACCACCACCGTTCAAGTTAATTAATTATCAAGTCAATGAATTGTGTGGCATTGTAACATATAACATAACGTTATATAATTAAAATAGAAGTATGATGCGACGCCACATATCTAGGAAACTTTGTCTTGTAGCCCCTCAGAAGCAAGATCCAGCACCAAGCACCAGCCATGAGCCCATAAGTCCAGAGTGGGCACTACTTATTTGAACAGAATATAGATTCTGATATTGCTGAAAAGGATGTTGTGTTGTTAAGAATAATGTTGGAGATGTGCACTCATGTTGAAATAAATCTACATTGTGAAGCACCCCTTACTTGCACTGAATTGGAAATATTTTAGAAAAATACACTGAATTACAAGGCTTTAGAGAACAGTGTGCTATTGTAGACTTAACATGTACGGTTATAATAGGTTGTGATCTAAAGTGGGCCGGTCTGACAGTGTGTTCACACCAGGCACGAGGTGAATTTTTCGTGTGATAAGATTACATACAAAGTCAATGTAAAGACACGAATAGACGCGAATTTGTGCCAGTGGCACGAATGGCGCTATGCGAATGGAGCAAACACGCGAAATTCGCGTCATTCGCCTCTTCGCGCAAGTTCAAAATATTGAACTCGGGCGAAATATTCGCTTGATGCTGTGTCGGGGCAGCCTATCAGCGTTGAGATTTTCCTGTCGTCACCGACGTCACTGACGTGCTGCTGCCGTTGTAGTAAACAACATTCATTCAGGCAACATGTGACTTGCTGGATACAGTGAACATTTATTGATTTTCACACGCCAAAAACTGCCACTGTCTCGCTGTAGTGAACAACATCCATTCAGGCGACATGTGACTTGACGGATACAGTGAATATTTATTGATTTTCACACGCAAAAAACTCACCGGAGACAGATGGATATTTATTTTGGTGCTAATATTCAATGCAGGCTCCACTTCATCGAGGACGACTGGGATGCTCGCCCTCACTGCAGGTGTCTGGGTTAAGGAGAACGCAGGTAGCCTTCACACACTTCTCTGCCACATCTGGATGGACCTCAATGGTCAACAACTGCCCCGCGTTGTTCCGAAAATGGAGGACAAGCTAATAATAGCTGTTTGTGGCCACCCTGAGCTTTATGACGTTACTTCCCCAAATTATAAGCTTCGGACCAAGAAAGACCTGACGTGGAGGAGAGTGAGTGAGGAGGTCGGTCTGCCTGGTAAGTTCTGAAAATTGATTCCAACTATCGGCTGTACATTTCTATCAACAAAGTTAGCACTAGCATTAGCCCCAGTTAGCACAACCGATGTAGCTTGCTTTCCTGCTGGCGTACTTGTCTGATTTACTAGCGGTGTGAACACACTGTTACTCGCGCAAATGACTCGCGTGAATGTCGCGAGTGAAAACAAATATTCCAGCGGTCAAACTCGCGCAAGTAGAGCAAGGCGAATATTTTACTTGCGCCCGGTGTGAACACACTGTGAGGCATGAAACTCCAGGGCTGAAAATGAGTCCCACTCCGGCCCTGCCTCCAAATGTGTGTCGAGGCAACACACGTGAGACAAAGAACAGCTGCCAGAAGCAGGTTCATCCTCTAACCCATTCCGTTTGTTGGTTATTTACTTAAAAACTATGACTTTAGTTTCGTAATATTATGACTTTTTTCTCATTAAATTACGACTTTATTCTCATAATATTACAACTTTATTCTCATAATATTATAATTACGACTTTATTCTCATAATATTATGACTTTTTTCAGTTATGACTTTATTCTTGTAATATTACACATTTTTTTTCATAATATTATTATATTAAGTTTTTTCTCGTAATATTACGATTTTATTCTCGAAATCTCCGATTTTTTTTTTTCTTCAATGTGATCCTAATACTCCATCGTATGATTTTACTGTTTGGTTAAATATTATTTTGCATTTTTGTGTTTATTGAAAAACTATGAACATCCTGGGATGCAAGATTTTTTTCCCCTTTTTTCTTTTTTATTTATTTGTTCCAATCATGGCAATATTCAAAATCGTACAAACAAAAACAGCTATCAACTAAAACATATTCCATGACCGAAAAGGAGCAGGAAGAAGAAAATCTTATTTTACCTGCCCCTCCCTCAAGACAAAAATAAACAATAGAAACAGATGGTCTGCCCGATTACAGTTACTCTGTATTCAATATAACATTAACATGAAAACATAAATAAATTCACATACAATATAGAAACCTAACTATCAAGTTCATACAATGGGGTCCATGCCATTGGTTCGACAGCCCATTGGTTCGATATCCCATTAGTCCGACTGTCCGCGGTGCTGAACGGCTCGCGGCGGGTGTATGGTGCGCTGCGACCGGCTTGAGGCGGAGCAGGCTCACGGCTTATGAGTTTGTCACTTTCTTTTTCATTTTAACCCACACCATGATCTTTTCCTGACCCTAACCAAGTGGTTTTTGTGCCTAAACCTAACCAGACCGTAACCACAGGGCATCATGATGATTTCAGAACGGACTTCGGAACAATGAGTTTAACATGGTCGGAACAATGGGATGTCGAACCAATGGGCTGTCAAACCAATGGGCAGTTCCCCATACAATGCAACTATTCTTTCTTTAAGCATTTTTTAAAAACTGAAATATGTTCAAACAACTCTTTAAATCACCCTGTGAGGAATTCCACAACTTAACCCCAGCAACAGAAATACACATCTGCTTTAAAGGTGTTTGTGCAAATTGGTGCTTAAAATTAAATTTCCTGCAATGATCTTCATTATCAGAACTAAAAAATAAACAAATTTTGCAAAATTTTTTGGTAATACTTTACATCATGCCCTTAACATGACTGTGAGTGTCTGTAGTTTAACTGAATCCTCAAGTTTCAATAATCTTGATTCAATAAATAACCTGTTGGTATGTTCTTTATAACCCACATTACGAATTACTCTCACTGCTCTTTTCTGTAGTAAAAATAAAGGATTCATGTTAGTAGAGTATGTATTACCCCAGACTGCAGAACAGTAACTTAAATAAGGCAAAATCAGTGAGCAATATAAAATCCTCATTGCTTTATAATTTAACATATACTTAGCCTTATTCAGAACAAAAATCTTCTCACACACCTTTGATTTTACCTGAGCTATATGAGCTTTCCATGTCAATTTATCATCAATGCTCACACCTAAGAACCTAAATTCTGACACTTTGTTAACTAAAACTCCTTCTAAAGAATGTGATACATTAGCCTCCTTTCTTTGATGGCCAAAAATCATAAACTTCGTTTTGTTCCAATTTAGAGACAACTTATTTCCAGCAAACCATTTTTTTCAGTTTCAATTCAATTCAATTCAATTCAATTTTATTTATAAAGCCCAATATCACAAATTACAATTTGCCTCACAGGGCTTTACAGCATACGACATCCCTCTGTCCTTATGACCTTCGCAGCGGATAAGGAAAAACTCCCCAAAAAAACCCCTTTAACGGGGAAAAAAAACGGTAGAAACCTCAGGAAGAGCAACTGAGGAGGGATCCCTCTTCCAGGACGGACAGACGTGCAATAGATGTCGTACATTTCCTTTTCTGTACCTTTTGCAAGACTTTCTAAATCATCACCTAAACAAAAAAAAGTTGTGTCATCTGCAAACACAAACTGTAGTGATTTTGACACTTCACATATATCATTAATATATAAATTGAAAAGTTTAGGCCCCAAGACTGAACCTTGTGGGACTCACACCCCTCACCCCATATGAATGTAGTTTTGAAATAAGAATTTTATGGTCAATGGTATCAAACCCTTTTTTTAAATCAATAAAAACCCCAATTGTGTGTTTCTTGCTTTTTATTGCTGTGGAAATTTCTTCTGTTAACTTCATTAGAGCAAAGCTTGTGGACCGATTTATTTGAAAACCAAATTGACTCTCACTTAACAATTGATTTTTTTTCAATAAATAATCCAGTTTAATTACAAACAGTTTCTCCAGCACTTTAGAAAATTGTGACAATAATGATACCAGTCTATAATTAGTGAAACTATGTTTATCTCCTGCTTTAAAGAGTGGAATAACTTTTGCAATTTTCATTCTATTTGGAAAAATACCTGTACAAAAGGAAAGATTAAAAATGTAAGTTAAAGGTTTAATTATGCAGTCAATGTTTTTTTTTTTTTAACAATGATCATGTCAATCCCATCACTGTCTGTTGAAGTCTTATTTTTAAATTTCGTCACAATAGAAATTATTTCACTCTCATTCACTTCTCCAAGAAATATAGATTGCAATACTTTACTTTCCCCATTCCAGCCACCTTCTGCTTGTCCATTATCATGTTGTTTAATAGTTTTCGCAAGATTCGGCCCAACATTTACAAAAAGGAATTAAATTCATTCACCACTTCTTTCAGATTTTTTAGGACCACCTTGCTATCATTAATGTAAAAGCTAGGTTTACTTGTGGGAACTGGATTATTGGCAGTTACTTCATTCAGAATATTCCAGGTACTTTTAATGTCATTTTTATTTTCTAATAGCCTTTTATTATAATAATTCATTTTGGCTTGTCTTAGTATAACTGTAAACTTATTTTTATTTACTTTGTATTGCTTTTCAGATGCCTTGGTTCTAAGTTATAAAGTCTCTGTAAAGCTTATTTTTCTTCTTGCACGCGTTTTGCAAACTCTTTGTAATCCATGGTTTTTTACTATACTTGCCTTTTTGTTTATTTGTTATTAATGGAAATTGTTCGCCATACAGTAATAACAAGCGATTTAGAAATGATTCATATGCAGCGTTGACATCATCTACATAAACTCCTCTCCATTGTTCTCTAAGGAGGTCATTCCGAAATGTATTGATTGCATCAGCATTTCTTACCCTTACATATCTAGTACACATATCTTCCTCCTTTCTCTTTGTTATAAAATAAAGTGAAATCAATTCAAAACAACAAGGACAGATATGAGAATGGTGTCAGTTTTATCTAACTCTCTGCAAAGCAAATTGCACAATTGTTTCAAATCTGGATTAGCTTGTTGTAGTTTGTTCCAGCAGGGTCCTCATGTCCAACAGCACATCCTCCACAACTCGGGCCAAATATGCTGCATTTTTTTCTTTGTCAGTGTAGTAGGATTTAAAAGCAGACACAGTGAAATCAATGCGATTGTCCATAATACTATAGAGCACTTCGTATTTTTCAGGTTCATCTGGGCCATAACATGGTGAAACTCCATTGAATCGTAGTACCTGGTGAACAGGGACAGAATTGAAAATTCAGTTGTTAGTTAATGTTCTAGCACTGAGACCTCTGATGTGTGTTTCTGTGAAATATAGGGAATCTTATTTTTGGGCTAAGCAAGAATTAGCAACATCAGCAACATTCTCTAGGACATATTCTGTCAGAGTTAGTGTACAAATCAGGGGGGAACAACTGAGATGAGAGTTAAACATCATCAAGGCTAAGTACCGTTCCAATCCTTTCTACCCCACCCACTCCACAAACACCAAACACTTTGTCACAGGGGCCTGTAGAATTGTCAGTCAGACCCAGTTCATCTCTAGCTATGTCTTCTTGTGATCTTGGATAACACCAGAAAACACCTCAACCCCTGTAGCCCTGTCCTTGGCCTACTCCTCCACCCACACACCCAGACAATCCAGCAGAGGGGGTGGCACTTGTTTGCTTATCTCCCCTAAATGTAGATTTTTCCTCTACCTGCTTCCAAATTTCACTCCTTCTTTCAAAGTCAAAAGTCAAAGTTAAAGTGAACTTTATTGTGAATCAAAACCATACAATAAGCAATTGCACAGTAGAATGAAATTACGTTTCTCCGAACTCCAATGTGCTGGTTTGTAAATGAAACGTTGTGCTCTACTGCTCATCAGGTCCTCTCAAGGAATTCTTTGCAGAAGTAGACGTTGTCCTATCGAACATCCCTGATGATTCCTGCCTGCTTGTAGTTCTCTGTGACTTCAGCATCCAGACAGAGAAGTAAACATTTTACTCATTACCTTTCCTACTTTCTTTTCCTACTCAGTCTGATTTTTACCAGACAGTGCCCCACCACTAACCTTTCTGCTATGCCTCTTGCCTATCCCTTACTCTTTGACTCCCAAACATCTCTCATACTGTCTCTATGCACTGCAACTTTTGCTTCCTGCTTCCCTCCTGTCTCACTTCATCTGTCTCTCCCCTCACGTGACTCCTTTCCACTCATACCTCTAAACTCTGCCACAGACACTCTCTATCCTTTTCATCTCTCAGCAGGCTCACCTGACCTCTCCAGCTCTGTGGCTGTCTCTGTGTGCATACTGACAGATCAACCCAATAGGTAGCTGAAAGACTGTGAGAAATCTATTGCAGAGTATAAAGTAACAGGCTATCTTTAGTTGCAGTATTGTGGTATTTTCATTTTTATGTCACAGTTTCAATACTTACATAACTTGTACCAAGTTTGCAGTCAAAGACTTTAAAAAGGGAGGGGTCTGTGAAGATTTTGGGCATGGGGATGTTTTCTTCCTCAGCCTGCAACCTCAGACCATAGAGGTGGCAAGACACGTCCTGGCCTCTAAATGCCTATTGGAAAAAAGTAAATGCAGTTGTTTACAAAATCGATCACCATATTTAGTATTAAAGGTACCCTGGCAATTTTACATGTAAACAAAGCTTCTCTTTCCATCACTTTTTTTTCTCCAAAACTCATTGTTTGCGATTAAGTTATAACAAATATGTTAAAGGGACATTGTGTAACATTTTCAGTTGTTTATTGGCAAAAATTGATGTCTGCATTCATAATTATGTCATCACTGGTGTACTATTACCTCCACCAATAATTTGACTTATTCTCGTAAAAGGAGAATTTCGGATTGTTTGTACATTGTGCGGGTAAGTCGTCTGTGGGGTTCCATTACGTTTCGCCATCTTGAGAATACACCCGCCAGCAAGAGACATACAGCACCGCCTTCGGCGTTTTCGTTGAGAGCCAGGCCAGCACTGCGTACTGAGGAGCCAAAGGAGAGGAGCAAGAGGCGCTTCGCTACTACCCTGGCAAATTTGAAACAAAGTCCCACTCTTTGAGCATAATGCAGGATCATGCATATGCAGCATCATGGGAGACGGAATCCTTGTCGCCAAGAAAGCGCAAAAGGGAATAGAAAAGTGACTGGCGAATTAAAAAAACGAAGGCCCACATCGGGGTAGCCTTTCCCAGGTAGAGAGAGCTGCTGAGGGAGAATGGTAATGCAATCACAGGCCAGCGCTAACAGTGGCGCAGTGATGCGAGGAGAGGGATGAGGCTGTTAGCGACTGGCCGCTAACAGCGGCTAACAGCGGCGCAGTGATGCAAGGAGAGGGATGAGGCTGTTAGCGACTGGCCGCTAACAGCGGCTAACAGCCAACAGCGGCGCTGGCCTGTGATCGCATTACCATTCTCCCTCCCCTCAGCTCTCTACCTGGGAAAGGCTACCCCGATGTGGGCCTTCGTTTTTTTAATTTGCCGGTCGCTAACAGCCTCATCCCTCTCCTCGCATCACTGCGCCGCTGTTAGCTGTTAGCCGCTGTTAGCGCTGGCCTGTGATTGTATTACCTTTCTCCTTCAGCAGCTCTCTCCACCTGGGAAAGGCAACCCCAATGCTGACCCTTGTGTTTTTTAATTCGCCGGTCACGCTGCCTTTTTGATTCCCTTTTGCACTTTCTTGGCGACGAGGATTCCGTCTCCCGTGATGCTGCATAATACATGATCCTGCATTATGCTCAAAGAGTGGGACTTTGTTATGTGGCAGTAGTGCTGCTGGCCGCTAACAGCTGTTAGCGGCGCTGTAATGCGAGGAGAGGGATGAGGTGTGTGAGGTTGAGCCACTTGTCAGTTGTCAAAAGACAAGACGTGATCGGTTTGTTTCAATTTACATCCGCCCCAACAGTCCTACGTTGTAAACACAGCCAGCATGGTGAGGAGGGGGTTTGTCAACTCGTGTCGCGTGTGTCTGTGTAGGAGCCTGAATGAATAGTCCATGTAGTATCGGATGACATGATTTCATCACTGTTATCATAGCTTTTTGGTACACAGCGGCTACAGTTGTTGCAATACGTGTTTGAAACAGTGAGGCGCTAGAGTGCGCCATCTGTTTGAATACAATATATGATTTCAACGTTAGATGGGAGAAATTCCTACACACTGTGGTTTTAAGTGCAATTCCTTACTCCTAACCCTCAATTTCCACATACTCTGTCTGCGCCACGCAGTGAATAGCTTCATTTCCACAGCGAGCGCCGCGCAGTGTCTCTGGAGCGTCCCAGAAGCACCACGGCACTCTGCTTAGTCAGAGATACGCGCCAGGTCTATTTTTCAGCGACTGTGCGTCCATTGCACATCAAGCCATGTAGCTCAGATTGCACCAAACCGGAAACGGAGCGCACACAGCATCCGGTAAATTTCAAAATACAACACAATGCACGGACTACGGATTGTAAACTCTCAATTTTTTGAAAATCGTGAAGTAGCCTAATGTTGATGTGAACAGCAAGGCAATCTCAAGCTAAACTTGTTTTCTCTCTTTCTCCTTCTGAATGAACAATTCTTTTGGTCTGGCTCACACTCTATCAAGTGATTTTTATGCTGTAATTTCACAGTTCCCACATGAGCTTGTGGCTCCGCTATACGGTGCGGCGCTCCAGAAACACATCCAGTAGGCGAGGCTACGCGCTGTCGGTCACTCCAGATTCACAGCGCAAACGGAGTATGTGGAAATTGAGGGTAAAACACTGATTTTTCCTCAAAGTTTGGAAAGTGCGCTGTATACAATCATGTCAGCCTTGTGTTCAAGAATGAACGACATGGTGACCCACATGTACAGCATTGCTCCATAGCACTAATAATGGTCAAAAACTTCACAGGGTATCTTCGAGCTCCATAGGAAGAAACTGACTTTCTGAGACCCCTTTCTGAGACCCCTCAGTTGACCCCTCTTTGTGTGTGTGTGTGTGTGTGTGTGTGTGTGTGTGTGTGTGTGTGTGTGTGTGTGTGTAAGGAGGTTAGGATTTTGGTCCCCAGAAGTTACAGTTACACTATGTCAAGTGGTTCCTTCCTTCCAGTGAAGATTTCTGTGACAGTTCAGGTAGCTGCGAATCCAGACCCAGGGTAAGTCTGAGTGAGACAGCAGCAGCTGCCCAGAGGAAGAGAAGCTCTGCCCTATCAGGTTCAGAGATAACGTTATCTTCTACTTTCTGCTCAGAGGAGGGCTATTTACAGCTCACAGCAACTAAACACTGTGTATTCTGGCTTTTGTTTTATATGTAGTGTTGTTGTAATAATGTTGTTAATGTTGTTAGCAAATTTACAATCATGACATGGCTTGTGTTTTATATTTCATGAACATTGCTGTCACCTTGAACATCCTGCCAAACCCTGTTCAAAATAAACAAGAAAACATTTTGTAACTGCTTTTCCCCATGTATTGTTGTCCATGAAGTTTTGTAGTCATTCATGGTGACATGTACTATTAGAAGTTCTCAGGAGTCAATACCACATATAAACAATATCCTCCTCATAAAAAAAACACACACACACACACACACATGCATAGATGCACAAGCACACACACACACACGCGCGCGCGCGCGCACACACACACACACACACACACACACCTTTTTTAACTTTTTTTTTATGGATTATGCAAAGATATAATGGAATCTATAGACTAGCGGAATTATGTTATCTGTTTTTAGAACATGGAGTATAGACACTCCCTTTGATAATTAGCCAAGTGTGGCAGTTGATGTAATGTGAGCTGAATCTACAGGTATATAAGGAACTGTCATTAATCATCATTCTTTTGGTTTGTTGACATGTGTTTTCTTCTTTTTTCCCCCCTTTTTTGACTGCTGAGTGACAGTAAATTGTTTTTCATGTCTTTTATTTTTTGTCGACCCTGGCTCATTCCAAAGGACAAGAACAAAGCAAATATGTTGTTTGAGAGTGCTCTAATAAAATCCTAACAACAGTTCTATCTCATTCAGGGTCTGCCCTCTACTGGATTCTATGGGTAACACTCTCCTCCAATCACAAACGTATTCTCCTACTGAAGTTTGCATAAACGTAGATGGCCAATCAGGACAGCCTACCAGAATACGTGTGGACCACACAGTATATACGAAAGTACCACAACATGCATCATCATCCCTTTTCTCTTCAACAAAGGCAATTTTCCCACCGATGAGCTTTGTTGATGGAGTTGCCGCCTCAGGAACCTTATCAGTGCCTCAGCATAGACCACACAGAGAGCGATAATTAGCAGCCACCAGCCTGCCTGACTGCCAGGCACCGCTCAAGTTAAGACACCAGAAGTGGTGGGATCACTTCAGGCGCTGTGACATGGTGCTTCGCTTGCATTATAGTAAGCAAAGGCTCAAGAACATTAACATCAAGATCCCCACTCCAACCACCAAAACCCTGCTGCAGGCTCTGGGCATCCCTGCTGAGACAGCTTCTTTGTAGATAATAACAATATGGCACCTTTGGTTAACATATCCAACCTTTGGTTAACAATTTAGTTGTGGTGAGAATCAAGCAAGTCAAGTCAAGTCCCTGCTATAAGTCAAGCAAGTCAAGTCAAGTCATATGTCACATACAGCAAACATCTCTTCACGATCTGCTAGCTACATGTGAAAAAGTCTGGTCTCTGTAGGCAGCCCAGGCTCCACAAATGGCAACGAAAACATTTGGGTCCAGGCTGCACCAACCAGCCAGCGCGGGACCAGCGAAAGCAAGCACACACACATGAATGTGGTGCCCATGTCTCACAGTCTCGCGCAAGCGCGCACACGTGAACGCGGTGCCTAGAGAGGCAGTTAGAGCTACAGGCTACAATGAGGCTAAAAACAGTTCAAACAGGGCTGCACGCTAACCTTTTTCACTAGGAGCACCTAGTAAAAAAGGTTTGCAGCACAGAAAGAAATGTAGGAGCACAGTGAAAATTTTAAATAACACATTTAATAGGAAAACAACAAAATACAAAGGATCCTCTGGAGCCACCCTCTCCTCCATCATGTGTGTGGTAAGGGCCCAGCACACACACACACAGGGCTACACTGGGCCTACTGCTCTACTATTAGACACAAAGGATGTCTTTAGTCCACTGGATTTGTATTTGGGTCGCCTGGCACGCTTAGCTGATTTTATCGAATGAACTCAGCTAAATTTTAAAAATCTAATTCATGGCGAAGGGTCATGCATTTTCCACCAGTCACTTCGAAAAGCTCAAGGAAAAATATTTGTGGCTACAGGGGGGATCAAAATAAATAAATTAAATAAAAATCAACCAGCCACCCTCCTCCTCTGATAAGTTAAGAACAGTCCCTTATCAGTGCATAAACCACACGCATCATGCAGCCCAGTTGGTATATTTTAGTACATTTCCAAATAGACCCATAGTGGGCTGGGTGCTAACAGTCAGTGGAGCATGACACCAACGAAGAGAAAATTATTGGACCTGGAGCCGGGTCTTCTCGGTCGCTGGTAAACTGTCATCTTGCGGTGGCCAGAGTGCTCCGCCATATTCCTGTCTGTGACCCCCATTCAACCCACAACTGTCAGGATTCGCCTTTCGTTTCTGCTGCTGGTTGAAATCTGTACTCACATTGCATGCTCCTGAATGATTTCTTTTGCTCGCACAAAACTATTTTTAGTCACAAATGCGAGTAAAATGCTCGCACAGTAGAGCTCTGTCAAATGACATTTTTCCAAACAACTTTTTATGTCGGGGCTTCAGGACACTTGGATCACTACAGATGAGCAGTATGGAGATATTTTGTGGTTTCAATTATGTGTTTTTGGACATTTGAATCTGGGGCGCCGTAAGTCTCCATTAAGTGGAGTTGTGTTGCTACCCCCTCTCCCCTTGAAGTGTTGTGAGGAGTCTAAAACTTCACCTGAGACTCCATCGGCATGAGGGTGAGTAGATAATGGCTGAATTGGGTGCACTATCCCTTGAACAGGTGTGTAAATCCAGGGTAACTAGCAGCTATCGCTTGTTCATGACAGAGTCACGGAGGACGGGGGGGGGGGGGGGGGGGGGCGAGCTAGCTCTGTTGTGTTTGATAACATTGTTGAACGTAAACAGAAGTGACACCCAACGGTGCTTGGCGTGCCTTTAATATTGAATTAAAGCCAAGTCCTTTCGAGTCATCTGTCTCAAGTCAAAGTCAAGTCTCAAGTCATGAATACAAAGTCAAAGTCAAGTCGAGTCGTTTATCAACGTTAGTCAAGGAAGTCTCAAGTCATCATATTTGCGACTCGAGTCTGACTCGAGTCTAGTCATGTGACTCGAGTCCCCCATCTCTCGTGTGCACACACAGTGTTCCCTAAGCATCTGTGTGGAATGCTCCCTCCTGATCTCCATGGGAGACAAGAGATTTAAATACAGTGACAGACTGTCAGCTGCATGTCCAACAGCAGTGATGGATTCAAAGACTTCACTACATCTCAGATCTTTCCATGTTTGGGTAACTTTACATGCAGCACCTTGCCAGCCTTTGTTTAGATGCCAAAATGCACAAGTGATGCTTGGTTACCATTCCCCCTCAGTGCATTCTGACCTGTGATACTAAGGGTCTCCACAACACCTGTTGCAGGGAACATCATTGGGATGAGAGACCACGTACATCATGGTGTTCACAGACAAGTCCCAGAGGGTTGCTTAAGGAGAGTGGTAGGTGGTGTGTGGCCTTTGATGGGGATCTTACACCTTAACCTCCTCAAGCTACAGGCAGCGTTTTTGGTCCTCCAACACTTTATGCCCCTCACACAAGCAGGGCACGTGTTGGCGAAGACCAACAACTACACCACGGTGGCCTACATTAACAGGCAGGGCGGAGTTTCATCCACTGCCCTTTTGAGGATGGCGGAGAGCCTGTGGTTTTGGGCATTAGAGCACCTCTTGTCTCTGAAGGTCCTCCATGTTGCAGGACTGTAGAACAGGGGTGCCGACATCATGTCGAAGGGCACACCCATACCAGTCAAGTGGAGGCTTCACTGTGAGGTGGTGAAGCAGTGTAGAACCAGTTCGGAAAAGTGAAAGTGAATTTGTTTGCCAGCTGGCACTACATCCAATGGAGACTATGGTTCTTCCTGGCGCTGCAAGACAATCTGCTGCTCAGCTTCGGTGGCCTAGGTTATAAAGAAGTAGGCAGGCCACAGCAACTTGAGACTTCCTTGACTAACGTCAGTCAGGATCAGTTTGGCCGGGTTAATGTTGCAACAATGCATTCCTTCACTGGGCTCCACCCACTGTACCCAAAGTGTAGTAGGGGGTGGAGCCTGTGTGAAATTGAACATAGGTGAAGATATGTAACCATTAACAAGGGGGCCTGTTGCTCCCTTGTCGCTCACTGAAGAAGGTGTAGGATGAAAAAGGATCAGGGATAGCATTGTGGTACTCCCTTATACTGTGTGGTCTGCATGTATTTGAGAAGGCACGTCCTGATTGGCTGGCTACATTTATGCAAAGAATACCTTACATCGACAATAATCTGGACATACACTAAAATGAAGTATTGCGTGGTGCTGTGAATGGTACTCACCATGTCAGTGTACCATGCATGTGACTCTAAAGCTTTTTCCAATAAATGAACTTTCTCTGGGTTCTGTGCAAAACAGGAAAACAGTAATGTTACAAACCATCACATATAGTTGGTTGGTGTTTTTAAGTGTGATTGCTATGCATCAAAAGTATGATCTTGAGCAATCTATTCTTTTCAACACATTATTTTTCATTACATTGAGTAAGATAGAGTTATATAAGTTGCATAAAAAGTTCCCCTGCATTTTGACCTGTATTTTGGAGTCATCAAAGGCCTTAACAAAGGCAGCTGAGGCAGGCGAGTTTGTATTCATCATACTGATACGTCCTAGTTTGAACGCACGCAGGGAGACATATTCCAGTGATGGACAGATCTGCTGGTACATCCTGATAAAAGAAAGAAGAGATTTTTTTTCAGCAAACTCTTCTGTTCCAACATACACAGCCCTGAAACTTGTTGATCAGTCAAACAAATACTGGAGCTCTGCAAACACTCTTATTAACTATCCAGTGTTATTTGCTAAGAGATTTTGATTATCCATTGCTATACAAGTTTCTGGCTGATGAAAAAATGTACTCCCTGTGACTTAGTTTGCTTCTCGATCACAAATGCAAACATTTTAAATACAACCAAAAAGCTTTTAAAAACTGGAGCAATCGATTTCAGCTCAGTTTTCCAAGATTCCCTGTTACTGCCTGACTGTATAATCAAGGTATTTTTAATGCAATCTTTGCAGCTCTCTTGTTCCCCTTGGTTTATAAAGCAAAGAGTGAAATGTTTGCATACAAAGACAGTCAATCTACATGAGTTTTCAGCACCTCACCTGTAGTAAGCTAGCTTTAGCGCCAACTGTACGAAAGCATTGGGGCGCATCTTGTGAGCCTTTATGAAGTTTTTCCCAAAGTGGTCAAATCCCGTACAGCTCAGATCCAGATCGTCAGCCAGTCTGTGGTGGAGAAAATGAGACATGTCTGAACAGTGAGACTTTCCTTGGGTAGTTTGACAGATGTTTTTAGAAGTATTTCACAGCATAATGCCAATTGATTTTTAGAAGTTACGTATAATAAACATTTCTTTATTCTGAGATACCACACTTCCTGCAGCATTAGTTTTGTACATGTTAGACTAAATTTTCTGCTCTCTCTGGCCCAATTTAAACTCTGGGTGTATAGCACATTGGACTTTCATGTAGAGGTTTGTGTGCCTGCCACAGATCTGCAATTAACCTTTGTCTTTTTAGCACTGTAGTTGCCTAACACTGACAATAATTTGAACACAGTTTATTTGTGCATGATCTTTTAGTGGAAGATACTGTAAAAATATTTTTTTAAGTGTTGACCTTAGATGTAAAAAATCATTAGATATAATACAGGCTTAGGCTCACAGGTCACATTTGAAGCCCTTTTTCTGTAGCCTATATATTTAATTGTGAAAATGGAGTTGCTGCTGCATGCAGCTGTTTACATAGCAACACAGAGAAATGGAAAAGACTTCATGTTCCTCTTGGTTTCTCTTGTTCTGGTCCCTGGGTGTCTCTGTAACTATCCCAATTAAAAGCTGCTCTCACGCGTCCATGTGCTGCTTGGCCTCCTCAATGTCCTTCTTGATCTCAGGTGTGAGGTTGAAGTGTAATTTCTGGGGAACGGGTAAAGGCTTCATGGGACACTGCATCTGCACGTCTGGCTTTTTTCTGTTTCCACACACAAGAGAAAATCAATCAATCAATCAAACACATGAAATTATACAAAACACAATTTTAGTCAAATGGAATTTGTCAGTTTATTAATTTGTACATTAAATAAAAGGACTGTAATAATTCATATAAGAATATAATATTGGGCCATCTTAGGCAGGGGCATTTATGATCCTTGTAGCCTAAGGGTTGAAGCTCTTCCTGAACCTCTCAGTGCCTGCCTGGTGTATCTGGTTCCTTCTTCCAGATCTCAACAGTGAGAAAAGGCAGTGTTCCGGGTGGCTGGGATCTTCAATGATTCTCATAGCTTTATTCTTGCAGCCCCTGGTGTAAACAGCCTTTAGGAGGGGTAAAGTAGTGCCTATTTTTTGTTAGCTGAACAATCCACTGTTTGTAGGGCCTTGTGGACCTGTTCAGTGCTGTTTCCTTACTAAGTAGTGATGGTCCTCATCAGGATACTCTCAATAGCGCAGGAGTAGAAATTCCTCTGTATTTGATGGAATACCCACAATTTCCTTAGGCGTCTAAGGTAAAACAGTCTCTGCCTTGCCTTTCTCACCACTGAGTCAGTGTGCAATGCCCAGGTCAGGCATTGTGGACACCAAGATACTTGCTTCTGGCCAAAGGCCTCTCTTAGCTCCTTAGTCTTGGCGACGTTCAGGAGTAGCTTGTTGCCCTGACACCAGTGTGTCAGGTCCTCTATTTCTTTCAGATGGGCCTTTTCATTGGTATCTGTGATCAGGTCAACCACAGCTGTGTCATCAGCAAACTTGATGATGGCGTTGGAGTCAAAAGTGGCTACACAGTTGTGTGTGTACAGCATTGAGTGAATACAGTAGGGGACCTAGCCCTGGGGTTCTCCGGTGTTAAGGATGAGGGTGGAAGAGGTGTGTCTGCCAATTCTAACCATCTAGGGTCTGCTGTAACAAAGTCCGGGATCCACATGCACAGTGAGGTGTTCAATCCCAGCAATGCAGTTTGAAGTCTAGGCTAAGAGGCAGGTGAGAATAGCGTGCTGTATAAAAATGATGAAGAACTCTTACATCGGCGTAAAACCATTCAGCTATATGGACCCTATGTGGGTTAACTTTCATACCAAGGGGTCAAGGGGTTGAAAACCTCATTTACATTGGGCCTCCGGCTCAGGCCTCAGCTAGAAAATTACATGCCCAAAATTAAATTAGTAGTTCTCTGCAACTTCAAGTTCTTTATTAATAATCTTGGGAGGTTTACTGCAGAGAAGGAAGCAGATGTTAGCGGGTCAGATTCAATTAAGTGAAAGGAAAGCTATTGGAAGTGCTGCCAGCGTGCACTGTGTTGAGCACGTAAGCCAAGCCTTTTTTTTATGGAGCTGTTTTTTTTGTGTGTGTGTGCTTTTGTTTGTTTGTTTTGTTTTTATGTGCACAACTCAGTGACCCTTTCACAACAAACCGTGAAAACAAAAAATGAGTACAGTCTATTAAAAAAGGGTTGTGACAACCTTCCTGCTTTAGCAGTACCTGCTGGGTGTGTTTTCCCCTTGTATGTCTGTACCTCTGTTGTCTTGCAGGCCCTAGTAGGCAGAGTTAGTAAGTGCAACTGGGAGCACCTGCCCAATCAGCTTATTTAAGAGCTGGCTGTTGCTGTTAAGTAATAATTTTTTCACCACAGTGTGTCCCAACTTTTGTCATTGATTATGAGCCAGGTAATGACAGGATAAAAATGAATACCTAATTGTACCAGAGGAAATGCGAAGCAGCATCACAACCTTGTATGTGTTTCTATATTTAACCTAAATATAAATCGATCAAATCAAATGTCCTGTTGTTAAAACAACCTGGTGGATTAATTCAGTACAAATGAATATAGTCCGCGCTTCCTAACCCTGCATAACCCACTGCATCAACACTTGGTAAAATTCAATATTCGCATAGTGAAGCTGGCAGCAACCTCATGCTGCAAATAGCAGGTAAAAAATCCTCACTCCACCTATGTTACATGTTGTGTCCTTGACCGATGTACTTCGACTGTAATACTAAATCTAAGACAGCTGCCAAAATGAACACTGGAAGGTGTGCCCCAGTACCTCCAACAATTATAGACCAGTGCTATTTGTATGAACAGAAGCCATATGGGTGGATGAACAAAGACAGCAATCATTCCACCTATCCATGCTACAGCAGGATGCCTCATTACTGAACTTTTAATCATCAAAACAACAAATCAGAACACCTACACTTACAAAAACATGTTTATTTATGGTCTACTTACATGTCTGTTATTAACTTCGCACAAATGGATGAGTGGACTACACCATCAGCAACTGTACATGAGAAGTTTGCACCACATGTCCCATCTTCTCCAATAATTATCTGAAAAAAAGAAAAAAAATGGTAAGTGTCTTCTCACATCAGGAATTTTGGAATAACTGTTTAGCTTCTCACAAAAATTAATCCTGCTGTTGTGTCACACTGTTAAGTGAAACTGTCAAATCTCTGTTGTCTACCCAATTTGGATTTTCCAGTTCTGTCTTATACTTGGGTCCTTGCCATTTCTAACTTCACTGTCAGTGGATAAAGATAAACATTCTTCATAACTTAGGATATCACCAGCTGTAGTGGGTATTGCTAGTGCAGTGACAAAGACCTGATCATTCCTCAGTTTTAACACGTGTAAACACATCCTGTCTGGTTTTGTTTGCGCTTGCTGGTTGCCCAGTACTGACCTCTGCTTTAAAAACTGAACAAGTATACATTTTTTTAACTTCACTGGATCTGACACTGTTTTGGTAAGCCTGTACTGCTACACTCAAAGAATTACAAGGGGGGCAGTGCGCTCTTTAACTCTTGCTTTTACTTATTTCCCATTCTTGTCTGTACAAGCTGTGCAACAAGCTTGTTGCCAATATCCAGCAACTTCACACAGCCATTGAAAAACAGAGGGTGAACATTCCACAGGTCTGCAAATTTTAGAGTGGCCTTTTACTGTGACCATCCCAAGGCACACCTAAGCTTTAAGTTACTGTTTAATCAGCATCTTGGTATACACACCTGTCAGGTGGATAGATTATCTTGGAAAGGGAGAAGTGCTCATTAACACCGATTTTAAGAAAATAGGCAACCAAAATTTGGGAGAAATATATCCATTGAGTTCATTTAAAAAGTCTTTGATCTTTAAGTTAAACTTGAAAAATGGGAGCAGAAACAAAATGTTGCATTTAAATTTTTTTCAGCACAGTTTTGCTCTTATTAAACCTTGTCCCTAGTCAGTCAATAAATCAATATGTCAGCTATTTTCCATGGAGGGATTTTATTTTGAAAAATAAGCTTTGTCTGGCCCCCCAGTAAACCATGGTCACCATCTGGGAGCTTTTATTTTGAAAACCCAGCCAACACCATAGCCACCAATGTGAGTTCCTGTTACCTGATTGGTGCATTACCCAGAGAAGTTTAGAGCTGAGAGATAAATTTAGAAAAGCTGGAAGCTGAATTGTGATGTGGTCAAAGCTGGAAACTGAGATAAATTGTCCAAGCGGGCGGAAAGAAGAATTGCTTTGTAATAATATCACTGCCATTATAAGAAATGATGAGCACAATTTTGTTTTTTAAAAAAAGTATATATGTAGAAAAAATATTTAGAAAAAGGTGAGAGCAAGAGAGAGAGAGATAGAAATATATTCAGTAAAGGTCTTCTGGCTGTTGTTGGATTCTTGTAAATTGTCACACCTACAGTGTGTTTTTCTGATTACTGATATTGGTACCCAGTACTTGTGCCAGAAAGACAGTTAAGTTGTGTATAATTTCCATGTGTGTTATATCACCTGAAGCCCCTTGTCAAACCAGCGATTTCCACTGTACCACTGGCTGCCTCCTCCATGTAGGATCTGACGATGAGCACTGATGCGATACATCTCATTAGACTCTGAGGGCATCGCTCCATCCAGACACACTGTAAAGATGCTGCTTTGGATAGCCAACACTGACTCTTTGTTGGTCTCATCTAAACACAGCAAGGACATGCACACAGAGCAAACATTATGTTATAAGACTACAACAGTCGACAAATCAGTCATAGATATTTTCACAATATATACTTAAAACTGTTTTTTTTAGTTAAGACAAGCATGATCTGATGTATGATGTTCTATCTAATGCTAGTGCTAGTGCTAGTGAAGCAAAGTCAAATAATCTGCATGCTGTTTTTCATCTCTAGCTTGTTGGCTTGTTGGGCGTGAAACATGATGCTTGAAAAAAAATAAAAATATGATATGATGATATGTGTGTGTGTGTGTGTGTGTGTGTGTATGAGGGGTCAAACGTATCAGCGAACACACACACACACTGCATTCACTGTGTACTTATACGTGTAAATTGCGTGTGCAACCATCACCGTGTACTTGTTACACATGCAATGTGCGTGCAATGCCTGCACACGCCTAGATGTGTGGTTATTAGACATGCGTGCGTAGACACGTCATGTAATCAGAGGGGTCAAAAGTGTCAGCTGTTGAAGCAACAACGCATCGTGCTACGGACATGTGACACGTAGCATCGCTATGCTAACTAGCTTGCTATGCTAATCAGATGTGCATGCGTAGACACGTCATGTAATCAGAGGGGTCAAAAGTGTCAGCTGTTGAAGCAACAACGCGTCGTGTTATGGACATGTGACACATAGCATCGCTATGCTAACTCTTCTAATCAGATGTGTGTGCGTAGACACGTCATGTATCACAGGGGTCAAAAGTGTCAACTCTTGAAGCAACAACGAGTCGTGTTACGGACGTGTGACACGTAGCATCATTCGGACGTGCGTGCATAGACACGCAGGTGTAGTGTATGTGTAGCGTTTGTAACGCGCTGTGCACGCATACTGATAAGACGTGTGAGCGTCTGCTGTCAGTCACAATCACTACCTGATTCCTTTTCCATGGCGACAAGAAAAAACACAGATCCCAAAAACTCGATATCACAAACCACCAGCAAAGATAGTCATAATGATAAAATGTCAACTTCTTTTGCATTACAAAGAAGCAGCAAACAGGGTTGTCCACTCCCTGCCCAGCTATTTGTCCTAGCATTAAAGCAGCTGGCACAAGCAGTAAGACCAGACCCAGATATAAAAGACATTCAAGTGGATCAATTAACTCACGCAATCAGCCTATTCAGTGACTGTATCATTTATATCCTAAGGACCCAGCCCAATCAGTTATCAAGTTACAAACTCTCCGAACAATTATAGCAAAATGTCCAGCAACAAGATGAACTAGGAAAGGAGTGAATTACTCCTTCCGACTAAATTCGATCACAGAGCTCTTTACTCTGGCATCTCTCCATTTAATGCATGTGGAAAGGTCATGTTTGTATGTGTGTGTATTCTGGGCCTGTGTGTGTGCAATGTGTACAATAACAGGGGCCCGGTTTACATCTGGTATTAACATGCGTTCTAGGTGATTGGAACATAAGTGGTCAGCTCTAAGTACAGGCGCGAATGCACCAAATGCGTCCTGAATGTCCTGGGGCAAGGAGGGGCTGCTAATCAATACACAGCAGGCAGCTCTACAATTAAGATTTTACTCATTATTAATAATAAAGGCACCAAGTGTGCGTATAGCACAACAAACCTCCCGTCGGTTAAAAAAAAAGAACATATTTGGTTGTTGCAAATGGAAATGATTAATGTGGCTATTTGCATATTGAGCAGGGGAGTGAGATTCAATCACAAGTGGCCACTTAAAACACATGTGGAGACACATTCCAATGCCAGGTGACAGACTTGAAGCTGTCCACTTGTGTTGGGATCACCAAGGATGCATGATAATACCAGGTGAAAACAGCCTCAAAGTTCAGTAGTTCTACAGTATGACTTGCATTATAACAGAGTTGTTCTCACCCTTGATGAGGTTGTTGTAGGTTTTGCTCCAGTTGTCACGACGCTGGGTGGTGAGGATTCCAACAGGCTCCATGTTGGTCTGTAGTGAGGAGTTGCAGATCCTCTCCAGCTGAACACAGAGCTGATCAACTGTCAGTGGACTCCCATCACTGTTGTATGCTTCCATCACAAAGAACTGAATCCAAAGGGAAGAAACATGAAAGCAAGACTGGGTTACCACCTGAGCAAAACCCCCAGGAGCAAAGACGCTCAGCCCTCCCAATGCCTTAGGTTGTCAGTGAGCAAATGGTGTTGTGGTCATTTGATTTACAATTTTTAATTGTAATTACAACTTGTAATTAATAAACTGATTAAATTTCACTCTGACCGCTGGTTAGCAAATCAATTCATTAAGACTCCATATGGATTTATTCAACCAAAACACAGTTTTAGTGATTGTTAGAGGAGTGGACTTATTGACTAGATGACTGAAAAGACTAACATCTCAGTTTTGGTGAGTTTTATTTTGTTTCTGTTGCATTTCAATGGGGTGTGTTTTATGATGAGTTACCAGGACAATTAAGCTAATGTTAGTGTTAAGTTTTCCTGCGTTGATCTCCAGACCATGGTCAGAACCATGAGGAGACTTTGTTTTCTTCTGAGCTGCAGTTGGTACTCTGAAGCAAATCCCCATTGGTCCACTCAGCAGTTGATAAAAAAGACATGGAAATGTCTGCTGGTCTTAAGGAGCTGCAGCATTTATAAGCACACAAACTGAAACAGTACTTCACATTTACTTTTGACATCTTCAGTCTGTCGATTGGTCAATAACGGATGGTCACTCTTGCTCAGGGCCGAGCTGTGGCTGGTTTTGTAACCATTGTTCATACCGTAGAGAGCTTCACATATATTAGTAAACTGTAAGCTCTTCACTCAGCTTCATTAAGACTCCTATGAGCCTCTCAGAGTCTGTACATGCATCTCAGTGCCCTGAGAATTCCTTGATTTGAATCAGAATCAGCTTTATTAAGTACTTGTGTACATACAAGGAATTTGACTCCGGTAGACTTGCTACCAGAATTGACATAAGTACTCAGATTTAGGCAAGAAGTGGAATACAGAATATACAATATACAGAAAATATACAACTATACATCAAATATAAAAAAATATAAAAAATTATAAAACAAAAAATATTATAAAAAAATATATACAATGTACAAGGATGCAGTGCCACTATGTGACTGTTTAGGAGTTCATCAGAGCAACAGCCTGGGGGAAGAAACTGTCTTTGTGACGGGTGGTTTTGGCGAACAGTGCTCTGTAGTGCCTACTGGAGGGAAGGAGTTTAAACAGATTGTGTCTGGGGTGTGAGGGGTCTACAGTAATGTTTCCTGCCTGTTTCCCTTGACATGTACAGGTCCTCGATGGAGGGAAGATCAGTACCAAAAATCCTCTTTGCACACCTGATTGTCCTTTTCAGTCTGTTCCTGTCCTGTTTAGTGGCAGATCCAAACCAGACAGTGATGGATGTGTAGAGAACAGACTGGATTATGGCTGTGTAGAACATGATCAGCAGTTCCTTGGGCAGGTTGAGCTTCCTGAGCTGTCGCAGGAAGTACAGCTTCTGCTGGGCCTTTTTCCGGACAGCGTCCATGTGGGAGGTCCACTTCAGGTCCCGAGAGATTGTGGTACCGAGAAACCTGAAGGTGTCCACAGTAGACACTGTGCTGTTGAGGACGGTGAGGCGGGGCAGTGTTGGGGGGCTTCTCCTGAAGTCCACTGTCATCTCCACAGTCTTGAGCGGGTTCAGCTCTAGGTGGTTCTGACTGCACCAGAGGACCAGCTGCTCCACCTCCTGTCTGTATGCAGACTCATCATCACAGTCCCGGATTAGACCGATTACCGTGGTGTCGTCCGCAAATTTATTTGACATCATCAAGAGATTTCGATTCACTTTAATCTCACATTCAAAGACAGTGCACTGACTGTCCAACAGATACAGCCGATTACCTAACATGTTGCAACAGGTATGTTCTGTATAATCAAGAGAGCATAATTAAATCAAGAAGGCCCAAGAAAGCTACAATTGATTTCTCATCATCTTGTCGTCTGAGTGTAGGTATAAAGATGCTTGCTTGCTGACTCCCAAGCAGATCGGCTAAAAATTGCCACAACACCATGTTTGTTTTGTTGCCATAAACTTCACGTTTGTTGAACCATAGGGTTACTGTAGCTGCCTCCCAAGAAAGAGTGACAGCCGCTTAGTGTACAGCTGCTTAGCCCGCAGAGAGCAGGGGCGATTGCTCTGAGACAACAAGGGAGGCTGAACTTCCCCTAAATTTTCATAGAAGAAATGGTCAAATATGCACTATTGAATTTACATTTAAATAAGAATTTTCATTGCATTAAACATGCACTAGGATGACTATGATGTTCAAACGTCAGCTGTTTATCACCAGTTTTCAAACGCGATCTCCATGTCATACATTCTCGTGTCAGCATGGTGGATGCAGAGCCTCCAAGCATTCCTATGAGACTACGCTGAGCAGGTTTTTTTCATGCAGCAAAGCGAGACAGTCATTGGATAAATGTGACAAAATCATAACTTCCAGGGAGGCTTAGCTTCCATGGGACCTAATGGAGCAGTAGGTAGGAGAGGATGCTCAGTGTATGCATGATGATTGGAGGAATTGTCGAAAAAGGCTGAACCCCTTTGTGATTAACAGAGCTTTTGAAATACACACTGGCATCGTCGCATTTCGAGCTCAGTCCCATGCGGATATTTGCGAGTGGAGCCTTCTGACAGAGTGTCGTCTGGAGTTCCTTATTTCCAAAAGCAATATAGCTCATTTTCACCGTTTGTACAATACACACACAACACACACTGTAAATAAGGGTTAGGGTGTTTAAACCCATCTGAAAATCTCTGAGGTGTGTTTTGCTGTGGTTCTATGGCATGAATGTGGTTGAAAAATAGCTTCAATTGAATGTTCCTTTTATAAGTTACTACCTCACTACAATATGACAAATTTTCTGATGTAAACTTAAAATGAGCTTCCCCTGTTTGAAAGACCAGCATCCGCTACTGGTAGAGAGAGACTGCAGGGACATAGATCCAGCAAATTTTTTTACATCTAACTCTGTGAATTAAGGATTAAGGAGTGGAGTGCCAAGCAAATCCCCAGCGCTCCACTCAGCAGTCGGTAAACAACACACAAAAAAATTCTGCTGGTCTTGAGGAGCTGCAGCACTTACAAGTACACAACTAAAGCTCTATTGTATATTCACCCTTGATATCTATATAACCCTGCTAAACGTGAACTCACCTCCACTCCACTCCACTATCTCGCTCATGCTTGCTCTACCACGCACACCTTACGCACACCTTACGCACACCTTATGCACACACACACACACACACACACACACATACTAACTGTGCACTGAGCTTTTCTCCAAATAAGTTATGCTACTCTTGGAACTTTAGTCTTGGGTCAGTAAAAGAGAGAAACTTGGATTGGTGTACGATTATGTTTTCCTATTAAGGAAAAGACAATAGGTGTAAGAATTTGCCATTTTATTTCTATGTCTCAGAGTCTTGTGTTGCTACTAACATGTCTCATCTTCCCCTTCCCTTTTGTGTCCAATCTCTGTCATGCCTGTCTTATGTCATCACACCTCATCTTCCCCTCAATCTTCAATTTGTAGTCAGCCTTATTTCCTTTTGTATAGCTTTCAGTGGGCACACATCCACCTGTTCGCACTCGGTAATAACAAGTAGTGTAGTGTTGTAGTGTCGTGTTTTTTTACAAACAATAATCAAGGTTGAAAGTGGAATTAAGCTTTTTAATCATAACATTCATCATATTTTATGTTTAAGTTGAATGTTAATCAAGAGCACCAAGAGTCCAATCATAAGCTCTTTGTGCTGAAATATTTTATTACTGTGTGATTAAAGTTTATTAAAAATGTAATCTGAGCAAAACCCAAATCACTTGGAAGAAAAAAACCCACTGAACAACTTTAAAAAAAAGAAGAGAGAAGCTGTTTTGACAGCCTGACACAGGCTGGTACAGGGACATGCCTGAGGGGATAGGTCATCTTGAGATGCAGCCAAAATAGGGCTATGCTGGGAAATTAGGGAAAAACCAGGGATTAGATCAGATCATTTGAAGTAACGATGACCAATTGTTGAAAAAAAGAAAAGAAAAACATTACCATGGGTCACCAATAGTTTCGAACATATGATTGGTTCAAATCTGAGGGAGGTCCCTGGGGTTTTTAAGACAAATGCATGCAGTTGACTTATTGGTCCAGAGGAGGCATAAGAAACCACTGAGGAGAGGCAGCCGGCTACAGCTACCTGCCATTGCGCTGTCAAATGTGCGATCGCTCCGGAATTAGTCAGAAGAACCTTCCACCCTCTTAAAGTGCGATCAGGACTACCAACAGACCAGTCTCTTGTGCTTCACTGAGACCTGGCTTACCGAGGACATAGATCTGCAACTGGACAGCTTCAACATTGTTTGTTTTGACAGAGACGCAGCAAGAACCAGAAAATCGATTGGGGGCGGGCTCTGTATGGCTGTCAACAGTAAGTGGGCTACAAACATTACAGTGAGAGAGACCGAGAGCTGCAAGCACTACGAACTGCTGACAGTGTCCTTCAGACCACATTATTTACCCCGAGACTTCTCCCAGTTGACTGTGATTTTAGCATACGTTCCAGGACCTGATTTTAACAAGGCAGCAGAGCGGATAGCTGACAGCTATCACAAAGCTGCCAATCAGACTGGAGCGCAGCCTGTGTTTCTCCTGGGGGATTTTAATCGCTGTGACATTACCTCACATCTGCCCGACCTGGAGCAATATGTCACCACTCCCACCAGAATGAACAATATACTGGACCTGTGCTATGGAAATATCTAGGGATACACAGAATATTCGGTAACCGAATATATTCGGCCGAATATTGCAAAAAAACACACATTCGGTATTCGGTGGAATAAGTGAAAAGCAAGGCCGAATAATAGCGGCGAGTTTTGATAACGCAATCAAACAGCTTGCGGTGATGGACGGAGTAAAATGTCGGCAGTGTGGCGATATTTTACTCCGTCCGTCACCGCACTCGCATTTGAGACTAAAAATAGTTTTGTGCGAGCAAAATAAATCATTCAGCACGCTGTGCGAGTACAGAATTCAACCAGCAGCAGAAACGAAAGGCAAATCCCACCGGTTGTGGGTTGAACGGGGGTCACAGACACAGACAGGAATACGTATTCCTGTCAAATACGGCAGCCATAGTGCTCTGCAGCGCAAGATAAGGCTTACCGGCGACGGAGAAGTCTGGCTCCAATAATGTCCTCTTCTTGCAGTCATGACTGCCCAACAGTACCTGGACAGCCGAGCCGTGGCAGCACACAGGTATGTGACGTGTCAGAGGACAAAACGAGCCGTTCACATTTCTCTCTTTGTGGCAGGTAACGGTCCACAAACCTCACCGCACTTTAGGGACTGTTCTTTACTTATGAAGGGACTGCTCTTTACTTGTCAGGGGAGGAGGGTGGCTGGTTGATTTTTATTTCATTTATTTTGATCCCCCCCTATGTTAATCACTTATTGATGCTGTTTTTGAAGTATGAACAAGTCAATAAGTAATTTATTCCATTGAAATATCATTGATGTATTATAGACAAGTGATTTATCTTTTTATAAATGACAAAAGGCACATCTGTCTCATTTTTGCTGTGGTATTGTGATACTACTCAGAACCGTGATATTTTCACTGGTATCGTACCGTGGATCCCAATTTTGGTACCGTGACAACACTAATCTGGAGGGGGTTTATCTGCAAAAACTAATGAAAAACTAAACAGCGGTATTCGGTATTTGGCTTCCGCTTCGGCCACAAATTTTCATTTTGGTGCATCCCTAGAAATATCCGAAACACATACGTATCAAAGCCATGCCCCCCTCTCGGCCGGTCAGACCACAACATCATCCTGCTGCTACCAAAATACAGATCACAGCTTAAAACAGGTGAGACAATAACAAAACCCATTAAAGTCTGGAATAGTGAAGCAACTGAAACGCTCTGAGGTAGCTTTGACAGGCTGCACAGACCCTGCCTCTTTTGCAGAAGAGCTGAACACCTTCTTCAGTAGGTTTAATCAAAACAAAGCATCAGATAGCTTTAGCTGCCAGACTCTGACCAACAATCAAGCCCTTACTGTTGATGAGCAGCTGGTGACCTCCATCTTACAGAGAGTAAACCCACACAAAGCCTCTGGCCCTGACAGGCTCAGGGGCAGGGTGCTCAAAGGCTGTGCTGCGCAGTTGGGTGCAGTCATCACCAGACTGTTTCAGCATCTTCTGGACTCTGGTTGTGTTTCCAGACAGTGGAAGGAGTCCTTAATAATCCCCATCCCAAAAAAGGCGCGTGCAAAGGACACTAAAGACTTCAGGCCCGTGGCCCTCACATCAGTGCGTTGCAAATGCATGGAGGGAGTTGTGTGTGACTTAATGTCACATATGCTGTCTGAAAAACAATAACATCACCTGTAGGGAGGGAATGAGTCTTTTTAAATATGCTGATGACATGGCCCTGGTGGCCCACGTGGACAGTATGGAGGCTCTCACCCAGTACCAACTGGCAGCCGACGACCTGGTCACAAGTTTTAGTGAGAAATCACTAGAACTAAACATTTCAAAGACTAAGGAGTTGTGCTTTGTGGGAAGAGAAAGAGCAGCAACTACATTTCAGCTTTTTAAACCTTTATTTATTCAGGGAGAGCGGGTGGAACAGATGGAGTGTTTTAAGTATCTGGGGACACAGATGGACACCTGCCTGTCCTTCCAAACACACTCTGACACAATCTACAACAAAGCACTCCAGCGCCTCCATCTTCTCAGGAAGCTAAGAAATTTTAATGTTAGTTAAAAGATTTTAATGATGGTTTACTGGTCACTCAATGAATCCATTCTCACCTTCAGTATCACATCTTGGTACAACTTTCTCACTAACAAACAGAAAACTAAATTCTCTCGCATCACAGATCAAGCCAGCAAAATAATTGGCTCACCACAAACTCCACTGTCCCATCTGTATGAGCGCTCTGTTATCAGGAAGGCCACCCTGATTACAGAGGAACCCTCTCATCCCCTCCATCATTCATTCAGTCTCCTCCCATCAGACAGGAGATATAAAGTCCCGCTGGCCAGAAAAACAATCTATAAAAAATCATTCATTCCAAATGCAATAACAGCCCTCAACAGTAGAGGAATTTCAGTGCGCCGGTCAGTGCGAATACTGCTGGTCCTTTTCTTTTATGTATCAATGTGTGTTGTTTCTTTTCCATCCTATGTGTTTTTTAGATTCTTAGGTCTTTTTATAATGTCTGTAAAGTCTTGCACGTGTAAATGTTATGTTGAGCCCTGTCAAAGAGGAATTTCTGGTACCATTTGGTTTAGACAAAAAGTATCTATTCTATCCTATTCTATTCTGTTCTATTCTGGTTTATGGACTGTTACTTTTGTAAATAAATAAACCTTTTTGCAATGGATTTTGGTCAGTTTCTGGGGTCCTATCTTTTCAGAGTGCTTTTGAAACTTCATTGAATCAGCTCAGAATGCTTTTACAAAATATTGATCAATGCCACAGTTTCACTTCATGGTCACAACAGTAGATTGTCAAACAGGTTGCAAGATCACTATTAGATGCAACTTGATCATATTCTATTATTCTGATATCCAGCACTTCAAAGATCTATAGCTGATTATGATGTTTTTATTAGAGCAAATGCACACAAAGACAAATTACAAACAAACAAGCATGCATATCTGACATGCAGCAGACACCTGTCGCCACTGTGTAAGGGTAAGAGTTTGACAGTTGGATTGGTACCCAATCATCAGTGATGCAGATGACTGTACCAGACTACTGGAGTGAAGAGGGAGCTGTACCTGAAGGTGAAGTACTTGACTGATCTATGTTCAAACTCTCAACTATGGTAACAAGTAGTGGGTAATGGCTGAAAGAATGAGATCTTGCTGAAATTATCTTTCTTTGCAGAGTGTCTTGACTTAGCCTTAGAGACAGGGTGGTGGGGAAGGAAGTTGTTTAGCAATGACTGTACAATAGTAATGCAAATGTTATAATATGTATAGTTCTAAATGGAGCAATTTTAGCCCACTATTTTTAAACTATAGGACATTACACCACCTTTAAAAATTTTAATTATCACATTGTTTTCCAACAGTGGTATTTCCACCATCCTCCAGTTCGGTCTTTGTTACATTTAAAGATCGTAAATATATGGAATATTATTTCCATGTATTAATTGTTAATGATTTCACATAATTCATAAGATCCTTTTCGAGATTAACAAATCACTGGTAAAATGTAAGGATTTCTTTTCAAAAGAAAACATAATCTGGCAGGTGTAGGACAAATCCTTGTCTCTCATTGGCTCTGCTCTGAGCGTTCATGTGATTGATCATAATCACTTGAGAGATCCTCATTTTACCTCTTACACTTTGCTGTGAAGAGGAGTAAGTTACTTTATAATGTCCTATTCTATTCACTCCTCACTCAGCACATTATGATATTTTGGGGTATTTTATGCCTCTACGCAATAGTGTCAGTAGAAAGATGAAGGGAATGAGGAGAGGGAGAAAGTGGATGGCCCAACACAAACTGGGGATGGTATGGTTTATAGTCAGGGCCAAAATACCCAACACACCAAGACGCCCCCTAAATTTGCTCTTAAGACAATGTCTATGTGTAATTCTTAAGAATTTTGTTATGAGCACTGGTCCCAGAAAAGCTCAGGCACAGATGTTTGACTTGTTCCTCACCTGACCGTTGTGTACTACAGTGATGTGTTTCTGGGTGTAGAACTCCATGGTGTCCACTGTCGCACCAGGGATACGGCAGGATGAAAACAAATACTCAAACTGCTTCATACACAGTGGCGTCCCTTTTATGTGCTCAGCTGGTAGTGTGTCACTGGAAAAACACACAAACATTAAATACTACCTCAGCCATCTGGATGTTCAGGATGTGATGCACACACAATACTCCTTTATAAAGTTTGAATGGAAGTTTGAATATATATAACTGTTCTCAATAAGATGACCAAAAAACAGGGTTTTCAGGTTTAGCCATTTCTTTTTTTATGAATAGTTTTACCTATAGATTTCTCTGCAAAGTAAAAACACTAAAACTGATCCAAACCAAAGATGTACGGAGAGCAAATGTCTGAACTTGTTTGAACTTCTTGAAGTTCAAGTTTAACTTTCAACTGTAGATAAACTACAAACACCTGAGTTCAGAGAACTAATTTTATATCTCTGGCTTAAAAAAAGCATAGCACTACTTTCAGTCAGCAGTTGAAACCTCTGTTAATGTGTAATTTTACTGCTTCCTATGCTGTTTAATGTTTGAAGGTAAAAGGAACAAATTAATTGATAAGCTCCAGTTAATATTTATGATTACATTGCGTGAGCAAATCATGACAGAAGATAATGAAACTCCTAGGATGAAAAAGATCTTTGTGTCTGGTAAAAAGAGAACATTTTAAGCTCATTACTCACTTGTCAATCATTGTCTTTAATTCCATTGCAGATGCTATGTGTTTGGCAGCATACCTGAACAGAGAAAACATGGTTATTCATTTAAATGTTTGAAAGGAACTCCAAAAAGAGACTAATGTTATTAATGAATTGTTCAAATTAGAGGCTTACTTTTATCCTTTATACAGGTCAATTTCCTAAAATCCAACAACTGTTGGATTTTAAGGTGTGTGTGTGTGTGTGTGTGTGTGTGTGTGTGTGTGTGTGTCTTGTCTGTTTACCTTATTTTTTCCTTTTTATCACTGTAGTCTATTTTGGGAAATAACCCTGCAGAATTTGATACACCTGCGAGAGGTTTTCGTGCAGCAAGAAATCCAGTCCTGACAAAATCCTCTGTAAACTAAGAACAGTTACAAACTATAAGTGACACACAGTAAAATACAGACAAAAACAGATATAGTCCCTTGAGTTTGTAAAGAAGGTTTTTCATGGCACCTGTACTTCATATTAAGTGTTTCTGGACATAGTCTCCTTCCAAGCTAGTGGTGAAATAAACAAAATGCCTGAATAAAGTTGGTGACCAAACAAAGTGAAATGTAGTTCCTATTTACATGAGCGGTAACAGTGTCTTTCCCTTGTTTTCCACCCCTTCCAGGGTTGCATAGACTGCTACAGTTAAGGTTTGAATTTATATTGAAAGTTATAATCCTTAAAGTTTTAATTCTGGTTGAAACTGTAACTGTTTGATGACACCTGAGGTTAGTGGTGGTCACATTTTATTATACATATGCGAGTTATTCTTGAAAAGACATCTGTATGATATCTGGGTGCAGCAAACACGCCTTGAACATCTCTGTCAGAAATGAAACAGAAGCAGAGCTGCAAAATTGGGCAGGGTTTTTATTAGTTACCTTTATACCATTTGAAAAGTTATTCCAATGCATCAGGTCCTCCTCTCATCCAACAATTGAAACTGATATGACACTACTAGGTTCGACATGTAATCACCATTAAAATTCAGTGACATTTCAGTTTATGACATCTACACTGTCCACTTATTATTTGGTAAGCTCTCATAAAGAGCCATTCAAACAATATTTAGTAGAACAAGACTTGCTTTCCAGCCACCAGATGGCACTATTTTCACCATCTTTAGAAATTGGAATTGCTGCTGAGGCTGTCAGACGATAGACTTTTATTATTTTATCCACTTTGCTTCAACCGTTCACCACCAGATTTTTATCATCTGTTCCTTGTCCCATTATCCACCTTTCCTGAAAATGTAATCAAAATCCGTTCATAACTTTTTGAGTTATTTTGCAGACAAACAAACAGACAAACAAACTAACAAACAAACAAACAAACAGACCAACGCCAGCGAAAAAATAACCTCCTTGGCGGAGGTAATAAGTTGAATAAAGACTCAACCCAGTGTTGTGAGCATCTTGGGTTCACCTAATGACAATACAAATCTCTACTTTAATGTGAATCTTTGACGGAAATACAGAGCAGGAAGAATGAATGAACATATGTGATTATTTTGTAGCTGACCAAATTAACAGGAGGTGGCTTATCTTCACTCAACTCATATTTTAATTTATTTGACAATAACTGTATTGTAAAATCCTTACAGGCTGCAACTGTGCTGTTCTATCTCACGTACGCGCCGCCCTCCACTGGACTCTTCGGGTAATGCTCCTCAATAAGATGCATCCGCACACTGAGAAAAGCATAAACATAAGGCCCGTTTCCACCGCAGGAACTTCAGGGTAATTTTACGGGGCCGGGCCATTGGTGCGTGTCTCCACCGCAGGAACCACCCCCGAAGGACAGAGTTCCGGAACTTTTACAGGGCCTAAACAAATCCCTGCCTTGGAGTAGGTACTCAGAACGGCCCCGAAAAACTCCTGGGTGGGGCTTGGGGTTTACTTGGTGCTGATTGGATATACTCAAGGCGGGATGTGACGTCAACAGAAAGTGACAAAATAGCCTGCTGCTGTCAGGCTACATAACCAGCACTGCTCACAATATACTGCACCATGGACACTTTAGGGACACCATAATAAGCATAACTGTCCTCCTTGTTGTTGTTTATTTGCACATACAATTTTCACTTTGCACTAAATATGCTCACTTTCTCTCATTATTAAACTATGCCTAGTTTTTTAAGTTTTTAAAGTTTGAAATCTTTAATCTGACTCTTTCCCCTTGACTGTTGTAACACTGTAATTTCTCAATTGTGGGATCAATAAAGGTGTATCTTATCTCATCTTATCTTATCTTATCTTATCTTATCTTATCTTATCTTCAAGGACCTCATCAGTGCCTTAGCACAGACCAAGCAGAGAGCACTATTCAGAAGCCACCAGCCTGCAAGGCCTGCCTTGCACTGCCCAAGTTTAGACACCAACAGTGGTGGGATCACTTCAGACACTTTGACGTGGTGCTTCTCCGCCATTAGGGTAAGCAGGAACTCAAGAACAATGACGATGTGAACCCCTACGCCAACTGCCATACTCCACAGCCACTGCCTGTTCACTCCTGCTGGTGGGACCATATGCAGTGGGCCATGTCAGGCTCCCCTCGATCACTCCAACCAAGCCAGCAAGCTGTCTTTGTTATGATCTGGCTCACCCAGCTTATGCGGCTTTTGTCTTGCCCCCTCTGCCAGCCATATGGCAGAGTGTTGAGCAGCTTGGTGCGACAGTGATAGCGTTGACCATTATGCAGGCACTTGGGTTCACAGCAGTGGCCCACCTGGCAGTACTGATGGGGCTACTGCACACGCAGTGCCTGCCGAGGTGGTTTGCCAGCCCTCGCTTGGATGCCAAGACACACAAGCAATGCTTGGTCACCATTCCCCTCTCAGTATGGGACCACCTGAGATACTGGGGGTCCCCAAAACACCTGTTGCAGGAACACCACTGGGACCAGTGATCTCTTACGCCGCGGTGCTCACAGATGCATCCCTGACAGGGTGGGAAGGGACCTACCTGAGAGAACAGTAGGTGGTATGTGTCCTTTGACGGTGGTCTGACACACCTACTTCCTTGAGCTACAGGCAGTGTTTCTGGTTTTTGATCAGACATTTATATTAATTATGTTCCAGTGAAACATCTGCTGTATCTACACAAACTCCACCTCTGAGCTGGTGCAGCTGCCACTTCAACCACATCCTCTCTCTCCACCCCTCTCAAGCCACACCCTCTCTCCATTACCCTCCAGCTCCATCTACTCTCTCTGCCCCTCTTCAGCCCCACCCTCTCTCTCCATCGCTGTCTAGCAACCCCCTCTCACTTTAGCCCCATCCTTTCTCCACCAGTTGTGAAGGCCTATTTTGTTCTCTTTTTTCATTTCCAACAAAATGTTTCATTCATTTCATTTCATTTTAGACCACAGATTTTAATAGACAATCATCAATTTATGATAAATTAACCTTTTTTCATGTGTAGTTTAACTGTGGTTGAAGAAATATGAAGCAAAAAGTATTATGTAATTATTTGGTTAAGATAAATATGATTTATTTTCTAACCTTGGAGATCTGTATCTGCTCTCCTCCACTGGCAGAATGTGTCTATAAGGTCAATCCCAGGAGGTGAGTACATAATGAGCTCCTGATTTAGTAAACCAGGAGTTAAAGAACTGCAGAATGTGTGAGGAGGTTACCCCATTGTCTCAGTAAATGTGTCTATAGCTACTGGTGTAGTTGTTTGGCTCACCCAGTTCTCAGTGTTGCGTGCTTTCATTTCCAGGCCTCTCTGGAGTCTTTCTCCGACTCCTCCTGCTTTCCGAAACTCCTCCACCAGTTTTTTGGTTCGCTTCAACTCGTCCTCCTCCAGAATGGGCTCCATATAGCTGAGGTAGAGCTCACAAGTCTGCTGCAGAGGGGGGACAGGCTGACTGGGCAATCCCTTCTGCTGGATCAGGTTTCTGCCAGGAACCAGGGTCACTGATACAGGTTTCACCAAGTGAAAGGGCCTCACCATCCCCACCTTTATGCGGAAGATACAACAATGTACTCAAATACATGTATAACTAGTTATAATGACAACAAGGAGAGGTTGTGATGAGAATCAGTCTCATGAGTCCACATATCTTGTACTCTCATTTGTTCCTATGTATTAAACTGTGAGAGTATTATTCATGTCAACGGGCTGAGGAAGCCACCAAAAGAAATTAAACAATCGGTTAGGTATACAGTTATTGGGAGACAAGTCAGTTTAAGGCTACTACAGTCACATATAAAGTCCACTTTTTCTTTTTTTTTTCAAACTTTGCTTTTTGTAACCTCAGACAGGAAATGATTTGAACATTTACCTCTTATACGTTTTGAGACTTTGTTCCCAGACTAAGCGAGATTCTTCCAGTTTGGTTAATCGCCAATTCCTTTCAAATTTTTGCAATATTCGGTTTAATTTTCGGTTTTTAGAGTTGTACCAAGGAGGGTCGACATTCCGAATTCTGTTCCCTGAGTCCTGACAGTAGCCGTATTTCCCATGCATTTCAGCAATTTACACCGGGGACGCATGCAAGTAATTCAGGCCGACATTAGACTACCTGTTTTTCAGCGAACTCTGGGGATGCTCGCGAGTGATTCAGACAGACAGTACCTGTTTTTCAGCGAACTCCTCTGGTAATTTTATTAAAAAGCATGGCATATAGGTCCACAGCAACATATATATATATATATATATATATATATATATATATATATATATATATATATATATAATTATTATTATTATTATTATTGGGTCTTTTAAGAGTGGGCTACAATGAGTACCGGGCCATCAAATCACAGCATCCGCAGTGAGAGGACACAGAATTGTTTGCGCTTTTACGCTTTATTTATTTATTATTATTATTGTTTTTATTATTAGGCTGGTAGTAGTAGTACTGGTAGTAGTAGCAGTAGTAGTATTTGCAGTAGTGGTAGTAGTAGTATTGTTGTTATTATTGTTGTTATCACTGAATGAGGGATTCTCATGAACTCTATGCATATTTATTTAACAACATGACAAGACTTTCTAAGTGCAGCAGCTCGTTGGCTACCAACTCAAGGCCGGGTTGTTTTCATAGGCCTATATAGCAAACGAAAATCGATCAGCACCTGGGTCTTACAAGAATGGACTACAATGAGTACCGGATCATCAAATCACCGCATCCGCGGTGAGAGGACATGGAATTGTTTGTGCTTTTATGCACGGGTCTAGGCGATCACAGAGATTTGATGTGGAAAAGATGTAGCTTTCACGACAGTTCTGATAGCCTTTAACCAGATGAATTCAGTCAGTGCAAAGGTTTGATGAATGAGTTAGTATTTAGACACACCAGATATATTATACAGATATACCTTGGCCAAACGTGCAACTGTATTATATAGATTTACCATGGCCAGACATGCTACGGTAGGCTACGTATGATTTTGGAGTGTCTGTTTCATTTGGCACATGTCTACACAGTTGAGTGCCTTTTCTTTTTCAAAAAATAAATTCAGAAATGTTTTCCATGTAGCCCATTTGGTCGGTTTTATATTCCCCATAATTTTCCTTTACGAAAAAATGGGTCTGGGTTTTTATGGGTTAAACATTAACAAATCATGAAAAGGAATAGGCACTCAATCATACGTCAGAACTAGATCAAGGGTATGGTTAAAACAGTGAGTGGGTTTATGTACACCATGACTGAAGCCAATGGAGTCTAATAATGAGATAAACGCAGTAGTGAGGGAGTTAGTATTATCAACGTCAACATGAATGGTAAAATCACCTACAGTAATAACTTCATCTGATTTAAGAACTAAACTGGATAAAAACTCTGAGAATTCAGATACAAATTCAGAATACGGGCCAGAAGCATGGTACACTACAACAAATAAAAGTGGTTGCGAGGTTTTCCAGGTCGGATTTAAAAGACTAAGAACAAGGCTTTCAAAGGAATTATAATCTAGTTTAGGTTTAGGGCTCATTAACAGACTAGAGTTAAAAATGGCTGCAACTCACCCTCCTCGGCCGCTGCCTCAAGGAATGTGAAATTTTTATTAGGTTCTTATGCACAACTCCTCTTTGCTTAATTTTTGATTTAGATGATTTAGCTGGTCGGGGGACAGACACCGTTTATATAACACTATGGGTGTAGCACTTTCCCCAGAAAGTTTGCCAATGATTAATGAAAACCCACATCGTTTGCTGGACACCACCTGGACAGCCAGCGATTAAATGATGACATGCGGCTAAACATCTCATCAGTGGTCTGATTTGGGAGGGGTCCAGAGAAAACTACGGAGTCCAACATTGTGTGTTGTGTTTTACAGATACTCAGCTACTGATCAGATGTAATTACGGTATTTATTTCTTTTTCCCAGTTTTCTTTAATATATTCTGTAATAACTCTGGAGTTTGAAATACTCTGGTATAATTTTGATACTACTTTCTTTTTCCCCATTCTATATGTCTGTTCAAATAGTAGAATAAGCTGATTTGAATTTGTGGTTGATCCGTGGGGCTGAATTTCACGATCAAAATAGTGAAATAGTTGTAAGTATCTGAAAAAGTCAGATTTTTCCAGATTTACCCATCTCAGTCTTCTGGATTGTTAGGGACCTCGGCCAAAGGCATGTTTAGGGGGTTTAAGACCCCCTAAAAATGCTCAAAAACTCACCAAAATTGGCACACATGTCAGGACTCTCTCAGGCTAACACGGAGATGCTGATGCATGCTTTTATCTCTAGTCGTTTAGATTACTGTAATGCCCTGCTCTCTGGTCTTCCCAAAAAGACCATCTCTAACCTGCAGTTACTTCCAAACTCAGCCGCATGAGTGCTGACGAGGACCAGAGGGCGGGCGCACATTACACCAGTTTTAAAATCGCTGCATTGGCTCCCCGTGTGTTTCAGGATCAATTTTAAGGTTCTTTTATTAGTTTTTAAATGTCTTAATGGTCTTGGGCCATCTTATTTATCTGACATGCTTTTATCATATCAACCCTTGCGGATCCTGAGGTCCTCCGGCACTGGCCTTTTAATTGTTCCAAAAGTGAGAACAAAAACCCACTGGGAGGCTGCATTCAGTCATTATGGCCCTCACTTATGGAACAGCCTGCCGGAGAGCATCAGGACTGCAGTAGTCTCGCTCACCAGACCTTTCTCAAGAAAAGAAAGGTCTGGCTGGGCCGGCTCTCACTTTGAGATTGGAGAAAAAAAACGCCCCGGCTGCTTGTACTTCTTTCAACCAATCACAATCGTTCTGGGCGGTGCCACAGCAACGGTGCGCTTGCAAAAATATTGCTGGGGGTAAACAGGTTTTGGTGTAACACGCCCTCAAAAATATCACCTACAGGACGCGAACCATGGCAGAAAAATGGCTACATCCCCGCAAGATCAAACACCGCAAAAGTTAGTAAAGGACGTGTTGAAAATGGTTGAAAACTGCTACACAACCGAAGGTGGTAGGGCGGGACTTCAGCCACTCAGACTAGGACTGCAGAGACTGTTGATGTTTTTAAGAGGAGGCTCAAGACTCACCTTTTTAATTTAGCTTTTAACTGATTTCTTTTACTCTTTTAATTCTTATATTATATGTTATTTTAATTTAATATGTATGTAATATTTTTGTTGTATGTTTTTATTCTGTGAAGCACATTGTGCTGCATTTTTAATGTATGAAAAGTGCTATACAAATAAAGTTTGATTGATTGATTGACTGGCAAAAAATTTGATAAAATGAAAAAAATAAACCTAAAAGTGCCAAAATGGGCTCTCTAGTGCCACCTAGACACACAAAAATGGCCACTGCGGCCTGTAGGAATGTCATAGAAAGATCAAACCAAAACTGGCTTGTTCGTCTCATCGAGCCCTACAAATCACGCACCCCTGACCTAAATCCAATAGGAAGTGAGCTATTTGCCCTTTCATAAATTCTCTTTTTCTCACCTAGACACACTAAAATGCCCAGTGGAAAGGGGTCTAAAATCGTCTAAAAGTTTACGTGAGCTGGAGGCCAAAACGGCGGGAGTCCGAGGTCCTGCCCAACACTGCTTGCAGCTTTAATTTTTTTCGTTTAAAGGCTTTTTCCTCTGCATGCTCTTTGTCTTCAAACAAAGACAGCTAGGTGACACCCATCTCCACAGGAGATCTCACCTCACACCTCAGTGAGACTCAAGTCCCAAAACTTGATTGGACAAGACCTTTTACAGTGACATGTGGCTCTGTGATGTCACAGGCCTGCAAAGATCTGCTCCCTTCCAACAGATCTTTCTTTTGCCCTGGAGCTTCAAGAGCTCACACCTCTCTCCGGCTGGGCCTGGAACAGCCCAGAGGACCAGACCCTGGCTCCATAGCCCCAAACCACTAAAGGGAGGGCAACTGATCACAGACTCTCTTGCAAACACAAGGTTTGCAACTAGCTTTCCAGCAACAAGGAACTAAGTGAGTTAGCACCCAGGGTCTAACTCTGCGAAACCCTGAGCAACCAGCTTCCTCAGAGTTTCACCTTTGGAACAAAGGACCCAGCAAAGACTGCACCTGGAACCATCTTCCCAGCCTTCTTCTGCCGGCTAACAAAGCAGCACACCACCAAGTGACTCTTTCTCCCATCCATTCAAGGATCGGTAACGTAACAACTGGGCATAGCTTATCACAGCTTTACAGGCTAAGCAAGACTGTTTAACTTGTTGTATGTGATTTGATGCTGTTTACTGAGTTATTGTTGTGATAGATTGCAGTTAGGTCACTGATTAGTTGGCTTCGCCAAAGCTAAGTGTTTAGTTTGCTAATACTGTTCACAAACAGATTCTTGCATGCAACTAAACAATCTCTGCACTAATTCAGACCGTTTGCAACACACCTCACATTCACATAGACTCATTAACAAATAGGCTTTCAACAGAGCTACACCCAAACAAGCATCTCAAAATTCCCGCTTCTTTTCCTTTGTCTTTGGGTACGTCCCAAGTCTCTTATTTTATACTGCTAACTCCTAACTCCTTACTTGAACCGGAAGTCGTTCGAGCTCCACCATCTTTAAGGCCGTCTCATGTCTCTTATTCCTGCCAGTAAGGAGTTAGCGTTAGGAGTTAGGAGGGATCTGTTAGGTGCAATGAGTAAGGTAACACGAAAGGTTCCTAACAGGAAGTCTTTTTCAGCTTGAGGCCATGACGTATAAATACCCGCCCCCTATGTCTGGCTCATTTGAACGAGATGGCGGAGAAACAGCGCAAGTGTACCCATTGCATGCATTCTTTGCAATGAAACGCTGTAATTCACATGCCTACGTGACTACAAAGAGTAACGTTAATGATATTTCGTGTCATGTTGTAATTAAGTTTATTTCATTCACAACCCGTTGCGGTGTTCAGCGGACTGTCGGTGATGTGTGGCTGTTAAATCTGCAGCTGCTCAAGTGATATAACACCACGCACACACATACACAAACACATTTGCCCATCATTAATTGTCCTGCATGTCATGTGAGTGGAATAATGTTTAATAGGCTGTAGGTAATATTAATATTAATTATTATTATTACTTTCATTACTGCTGTTGTAAGCTACTGTCATTACCATCTGTCCTGCATCTCTCTCTGTCTCTCTCTCTCTGTCTGTCTCTCTGTCTCTGTCTCTCTCTCTCTGTCTGTCTCTCTTTCTGTCTCATTGTGTCATACGGATTACTGTTAATTTATTATGTTGATCTGTTCTGTACGACATCTATTGCACGTCTGTCCGTCCTGGAAGAGGGATCCCTCCTCAGTTGCTCTTCCTGAGGTTTCTACCGTTTTTTCCCCGTTAAAGGGTTTTTTTGCGGAGTTTTTCCTTATCCGCTGTGAGGGTCCTAAGGACAGAGGGATGTCATATGCTGTAAAGCCCTGTGAGGCAAACTGTAATTTGTGAAACTGGGCTTTTTAAATAAAATTGAATTGATTGAGGCAGACTGACAGGTATGATGTCATAGTCACTCAGCAGCTGACTTGTTGAATGATGGCGAGTGGATTTAATAGTAGTGATAATAATAATGATAATGATGCTCATCACAGTGACAGTGGCAGGGCTACAGACTGTTCTTTAATTGCCACAAACTTCGGCAAATGACTCAGTAACAATGGTAATACATGCAAAAGTGTGTGACCAAAGTCATGACGGCGGGGGGGCTTTGATCAGCGAATATAATGTGACTTGGGATGTACGCCAAATGCTGGCTCCGTTATACAGCAGATCCAGCTGTGCCGCCCATAGGTGCCGCCGTCACCAGGACGTCGCTTTACGTGACACTTCAGAGTAAGGCCGTCTCATGTCTCTTATCAGCAATCCTCGCTCCTCACTCCTAACTCCTGACTCCTTAAATGTTTTCCTAAGTGGGAGGGACTAAACAGTTAGGTACGGTGGCTAGGTTAGGTGGTTTGCAGTAATTTTAAGGGACTTGGGACGTACCCTTTGTCCTGACCACATGGTCAGACAAACACCTCCCCCACCTGGAAGCCAAACTTGATTCGGCCATTTTGGTAGTTCTCTGTTGTCAGCCATTTGGTTTTGTAGACCAAACGGCTCCTTGATCACCACACCCGCCTTTGCCTTTCTCTTCTTTCTCTCTCTCTCTCTGACACACACACACACATACACACCAAGCTTGTATATAGTTAGTTAGAATTTGTGTGTTTTGGTTTCCTTTGCTAGTTTGTGAATAAATATAATTCTTTGGAATCATGCCTGCTGTTTGTTTAATGTTGCACAAGAGTGAATGAATAGTCAACCTCTGCTGCGTCAAGAACTCCGAAATCCTTCAGGCATTACCGTTAATTTTGGTTGTTGTCATTAATTTAATTATTAATCAAACTCCAAATTAATAGTTTAGCCTATTTTATGAGACTGATATCTTTAACTGGCTATCATTTTTCCCTTTACGGGAATGGTGCCCCACGAGGTGAGTTAATATTAATTAAGTCACATTATTTAACATAATTATTAATTATTAATAATAATTATTAATTATTTCCAATAGCCAATTAAACCCCAACATTTTTGGTGCCTCCATGTGAAGCCTAATGTGTTGACCCCAACACCAGGGGACCGCTGATTTGAGTTGTGCGGCATAGTAATAATCTCTGAAGTTTGGTAGAGACATACTTAATATACTTGAATACTTAATTCGTAGTCTTCTGCCATTCCAAATGAAACGTGATATTTCTTTATCCCATTCATTGAATTGTTTGGTTGGAATTTGGATTGGCAGTGACATGAAAAGATATAAAAGCCTTGGTAAAACATTCATTTTGATAGTTTTGATTCTGTTACTCAAGTAAAGTAGGAGTAAGGACCAACAGCAGAGATCATCTTTTATGTTTGAGTTAATGGAGCCATAATTCTTAACATATCATTTTTCACCTACCTGTGTTGTATCCAGACCCCCAGATATTTTATAGCGTCAAGGTTCTAATTAAAGGGATACTTTTCTTTCATTTTAGCACCTGGGGTAAAGAAAAAAGATTAAACTTGCGTTTTTTTTGTATGTTTAGCTTATATCCAGAGTATCGACCATAGGTCTCAAGGAGATCAGTGACATGAGAGAGACTATGGTCTGGATTCCTTAAATACAGTAGGACATCATCTGCATATAACGCTATTTTATGTTCTGTATTATCTATAACTACACCTTTAATATGCTGATTTTGTCTGACTGCCTGTGCTAGTGGCTCTATAAAAAAGACAAACAGTGTCGGACTCAAGGGACATCCCTGTCTTGTACCTTGTGTTAGCTCAAAGCTATCTGTAAGACGACCGTTTACTCTTATTCTGGCTACAGGCTTAGAATACAGAGCCTTTATACATTTAATTGAATCTTCAGAAAAAACAAATCTCTCTAATACCTGAAATAAAAACTGCTAGCCCACGCAGTCGAAAGCTTTCTCGGCATCCAAACTCATCAATAGCATACTTATTTGCCTCTTTTCAACAAGGTGCAGAACTTGGAGTGCAGGTCTGATATTATCTTGTGTTTGGAGTCCCTTCACAAAACCTGTCTGATCCTTGTCAGTCAGCTCTGGAACAAATTAGTTAGGTCTATTGGCTATAATTGCAGCATAAAGTTTGTAATCTTGATTCAGAATTGAAATTGGTCTATATGAGCTACGTAGTTCTTTATTTTTGCCTTCCTATGGTATTATTGATATCAAGGCTTGATTCCATAATGGAGGGATAATTTAATTTTTAAGAGTCCAATTAAAGGAGGAAAGGAGAACAGGCTTTATCTCCTTAAGGAATGTCTTGCATCACTCCCCAGGCAATCCATCATTTCCCGGTGTTTTGTTATTTTAAAGTCTGCCTATTACTGTATCCAGTTCTTGTTCTGTAATTGTCTTGGTCATAAATGTGTTTTGAACTTTTCCTATTGAGGGTAAATCTAATATATTTAAGAATGCATATGTGTCATGGGTGCTTTCTTGACTTGGTTGTGTATATAATGTTTTATAGTATGATACAAATGACTTCTCTATTTCTTTAAGATTATTTGATATCTTCCCTGTTTTGGTGTCTTTAATCTTAGGTATAAAGTTTAAAGCCTGCTCCCTTCATAGCCTCATTGCTAGTAATCTTGTAGCTCTTGGACCGACTTCATAGTAATTTTGTTTTAGAAATTTGTATTTTTTCTCTATTTCCTTGTTATATAATAAGTCGATTTCTTTCCTTACTGCTTTAATTTGTTCTGATGTGTTGAATCTTCTTTATGGCCTTTCTCTAAATGTTCAAGTTTCTGTTCTAATGTCTTAAGTTTATGTTCTTTTGCCTTTTTTATTACAGAGCTGATCGCGATGATTTTTGCCCTAATGACGGCTTTTAAAAATGCATCCCAAAGCATAGTTGGATCCACCTATAATTATGTTCTATGTCTTAATTTCAGCTTGAATTTGCTCAATTACCATTTTATTATTGAGCAAGCTTGTAGTTAGTCTCCAACTTGCTTCCTAGGTCTGCTGTCAAAATGAAGAATTAAGTAAATTGGTGAATGGTCTGACACATCCATGGGACCAATGGTGCATTCTTGCATTCTGTGTCTATCAGTATAAGAAAGTAATCTATTCGTGAATATACTTTGTGTGATGCTGAGTAAAACGAGTAGTTGCAATCCCATGGATGCATCTCCCTCCAAATATCCAACAAACCTGTTTCATCAATGTAAATTTTAAATGTTTTAACTTGCGAAGATTGGGTCCTCTTGCAACATTAAGAAATGTGACTAATCTGTTTTCAAACGAGAACAAATCGCTTCCCTGTTCTACACAAAAACTCTTGACATGTTGTGAAGAACTGTAAGGTTGGATGGTGGCACTTTTTGTACTGCTCATGTATTGCCCATAACATTGTTGTGAGGAGGGGCATTGGTGGCTTAGTGGATAGAGCAGGCACCTCATGTACAAGGCTGTTGCCGCAGTGGCCCAGGTTCGACTCCAGCCTATGGCCCTTTGCTGCATGTCATTACCCCTCTCTCTCTCCCCTCTTCACACTTAACTGTCCTGTCTATAAAGGCAAAAATGCCCAAAAAATATCTTAAAAAAAAAAACAAACAAAACATTGTTGTGAGGTTAAACTACTTGTTCACAGACAGTACAAATAAGCCATATTGGCATTCCTTTGGTGTGCAAGTCCCTGGATGCCCACATAGATAACAAACAGCCCAACTCCAGTATAGTCAGAAGAACAGAGAGCTTTCCTTGGTGGTGAAAGGCTTTATCAACGTTGTGTGAACTCATTTGGAACGGGCTTGAATTAATTAAAAGTTTGAATTCATTAATATGTATTAGTTCCACCCTCTAGCTTGAGCATACCATGGGTGTTAGAGACCCCGAATAAAAATTAAAATCAACATATAAAAACAACATGTAATGATAATCTAAAACATTAGAATACAGGTAAACACTAGTTTTGTGCAAGGATTAAGAAATATGCGTACCCAAATGGTAACGTTTACTTACCAGAGCTTTGCCGCAAATTCTCAACATTGTGCTTTCAGAGAAACTCCCACAGATTAAGGCTGAACACTATTTACCTCTATAAAGGTGTTTTTTTTGTCTTTTTTAAAGATACAGATAGGTAATGTTTCTGCTATATGAGAGGAGTTTGTAACCACTGCTCTGCTGCCAGCTCTTACAGACTATTTAAGTTCAACTGAATAGAAAGACCAGAGAATGTTTGTTTGTACAGCAATGATGTCACAAACTGTGAAAGGTATATTTATTTTTCAGCCTTGTATGGTTTGTGTGGCTAGAAGCTTTAAGGCTAACCTGAGGGCTTTCCCGATTATTTGTCCAAGTAAGCAGTATCTGGCCCAGGTTCGACTCCAGCCTATGGCCCTTTGCTGCATGTCATTACCCCTCTCTCTCTCCCCCCTTCACACTTAACTGTCCTGTCTATAAAGGCAAAAATGCCCAAAAAATATCTTAAAAAAACAAAAAAACAAAACATTGTTGTGAGGTTAAACTACTTGTTCACAGACAGTACAAATAAGCCATATTGGCATTCCTTTGGTGTGCAAGTCCCTGGATGCCCACATAGATAACAAACAGCCCAACTCCAGTATAGTCAGAAGAACAGAGAGCTTTCCTTGGTGGTGAAAGGCTTTATCAACGTTGTGTGAACTCATTTGGAACGGGCTTGAATTAATTAAAAGTTTGAATTCATTAATATGTATTAGTTCCACCCTCTAGCTTGAGCATACCATGGGTGTTAGAGACCCCGAATAAAAATTAAAATCAACATATAAAAACAACATGTAATGATAATCTAAAACATTAGAATACAGGTAAACACTAGTTTTGTGCAAGGATTAAGAAATATGCGTACCCAAATGGTAACGTTTACTTACCAGAGCTTTGCCGCAAATTCTCAACATTGTGCTTTCAGAGAAACTCCCACAGATTAAGGCTGAACACTATTTACCTCTATAAAGGTGTTTTTTTTGTCTTTTTTAAAGATACAGATAGGTAATGTTTCTGCTATATGAGAGGAGTTTGTAACCACTGCTCTGCTGCCAGCTCTTACAGACTATTTAAGTTCAACTGAATAGAAAGACCAGAGAATGTTTGTTTGTACAGCAATGATGTCACAAACTGTGAAAGGTATATTTATTTTTCAGCCTTGTATGGTTTGTGTGGCTAGAAGCTTTAAGGCTAACCTGAGGGCTTTCCCGATTATTTGTCCAAGTAAGCAGTATCTGGCCCAGGTTCGACTCCAGCCTATGGCCCTTTGCTGCATGTCATTACCCCTCTCTCTCTCCCCCCTTCACACTTAACTGTCCTGTCTATAAAGGCAAAAATGCCCAAAAAATATCTTAAAAAAACAAAAAAACAAAACATTGTTGTGAGGTTAAACTACTTGTTCACAGACAGTACAAATAAGCCATATTGGCATTCCTTTGGTGTGCAAGTCCCTGGATGCCCACATAGATAACAAACAGCCCAACTCCAGTATAGTCAGAAGAACAGAGAGCTTTCCTTGGTGGTGAAAGGCTTTATCAACGTTGTGTGAACTCATTTGGAACGGGCTTGAATTAATTAAAAGTTTGAATTCATTAATATGTATTAGTTCCACCCTCTAGCTTGAGCATACCATGGGTGTTAGAGACCCCGAATAAAAATTAAAATCAACATATAAAAACAACATGTAATGATAATCTAAAACATTAGAATACAGGTAAACACTAGTTTTGTGCAAGGATTAAGAAATATGCGTACCCAAATGGTAACGTTTACTTACCAGAGCTTTGCCGCAAATTCTCAACATTGTGCTTTCAGAGAAACTCCCACAGATTAAGGCTGAACACTATTTACCTCTATAAAGGTGTTTTTTTTGTCTTTTTTAAAGATACAGATAGGTAATGTTTCTGCTATATGAGAGGAGTTTGTAACCACTGCTCTGCTGCCAGCTCTTACAGACTATTTAAGTTCAACTGAATAGAAAGACCAGAGAATGTTTGTTTGTACAGCAATGATGTCACAAACTGTGAAAGGTATATTTATTTTTCAGCCTTGTATGGTTTGTGTGGCTAGAAGCTTTAAGGCTAACCTGAGGGCTTTCCCGATTATTTGTCCAAGTAAGCAGTATCTGAACTTAAGAAGCCAGGAATGTTGCAAAAAACGAGACTTATCCACTTGTGTTGGTCAAACAAAGATCTGGGCACTATTCTTCGTACACGGCTGACTATTTTATGTAGATTAACAATTTGACTGAAGTCTGGATATTTTGGTTCGAGTGTACAAGTGCCAAGATGGGTGTCATATAACACTTCAAATTGGTTGAATGGGAGGCATAAGCATTGAAATTTAAAGATATTACAAAAGGCTGTTCTCATAAACTGCTCATATGTTTTCCTACGAAAAGTAACGCACCCAAATTTGTATATGTGGCCGGACCATGGCTCAGCTTTGATTTCATTTAGAAGATTTTACTATTTTTGCTTCAACACAACCAAAAGCCCACAGGTACTTTATGATACAGTAGATGATGAGCAGAGACAAAAAATTCCTGCAAGATTACAAAGTTTATTAAACAAATTAATAAGACAAGAAAAAGGTATATATTAAAACAGGAATCCTATTAAAAGCTAGTATCAAAAAAAGGTAAGAGCTACATAAAAATGCAAGTAAGTACTAGTTAAAGCAACCTTTCTTGCATTTCACACAGCACTTAGAAAATAAGGATAAGTCAGGATTTAAAATTGATCATCTTGCGGATTATGCAGGGTTGCGAGAGTCTGAGGATGAGGGGAGGATGAAATACTGCTATGGTCAAAACCATAATTGTAAGTGTGTATGTGTGTGTGTTTTGAAGGGAATGATCCTGAAGGGGAACGTAGACAGTCTGACACATCTACAACTAAAGTGACATGTTGATGCTGCCGTTAAGATAAACCTGGATGTGATCAAGGTATGGACAACAAAAACTATAAAGGAGCTCTGAGCATTCTCTTTAGTTTTTAAGATCATCACACCAAGGAAAATCCCAATTGATTGTGTTGATATTGCCACAAATCTATTTTAGGTTCGGTAGTTTGGTCTCCGATGAGGGTGTCCAGACCACGCTGGACTCCTTCAAAGCCTAGAACCCTGATGCCTGGCCAAAGGACCAAGCCAGTCTACTGACTTTTGGAAATGAGAGCATTGCAGAGCTGGCAAGGCACGACAGTGTAAGAATGCATTTTAAAGCAATATGATGCAGTTTTCACATTTTTGGAACAAAAACTGCACTGTATTGGTGTTAATGGGAGAATAGTCACTCATGTAACTCAATTGCTCTCTTCTATCCTTCAGAGCTGGTTGTGATATTCCTGCCATTATGGAAGAATGGCAAGGTCTCAAAATACTCATCAGCGAAAACTTCAGTGACAAGAGCTACACCGACCTCTGGGAGCTTCTTCTTACAAAAGACCCCTACAAGAGAGACTACTAAGTAAGTAAAAGTAGTCAGCCCTACTTAAACACATTCCTGTTTTTTGTATGTGTATTGTTTTTGAATATTGAGAGGTGAGGGTTAAAAATTAAAATTGTTCTCCCCTTAGAACATACTGGAATTGGTTTGGATCACATTGGTGCTGCCCATCTCTGCAGCCCAGTGTGAGAGGGGGTTTTCGGCCAGAATTCGACCAGAAACAGCCTGTCGGTGTCCGCGACAGAAGACCTGATGCAGATCAGCCTGGAGGGGCTTCCGCTGGAGAGTTATGATTCAAGTGCAGCTGTAGAACGATGGCTTAGCTCCAAGTGGGCCAGGCGACCAGATAATGTAGACTGCTGGACAACGGAAAATTTTTGGCGTTTAAATGGACTTACCAAGGTTGTTTTTTGTTTTTTTTAATTTATGATCTCATACCATTTACTGTATACCATTTATGAACTCATACCATTTGCTGTATACTTATATTCACAATTAATAAATATTCTTAATATTTTTACACACATTTACATTGTGTGTGTTTCCATTTTTGTTATAGCGAAGAGCCAGTCGTAACATTAAAAATTAAATTCTGCAGGGTTAGGGTTAGGCTAAATAAAGTACTTTATTTGATTGAAAATGTCCCCTTTATGAAAATTGCTGAATGTGTGTACTAAAAAATGTTGTACGCTATTTTTCAGCATGGTAGCACAGTGCTACTTGGAGAAAAGGTAAGCTTTGAGCCCTGTGAACAGAGGAAATTCGACACCAGCATTGTAACAGCCATGTGGATCCAAGACAGCCACGCCAAACAATGCTGCCGACGCGGAAGTCAGGCTCCAGGAAGAGGTAGGAGGACGCACATCCGAGCTGGGTAGCCCTCCCCCAGATATAGCTTTGCATGGCACTGCCCAGTAATCAAGGTGGAATAGAATGATTGCTCCAACCTGATCTCACAGAAATACGTGAAAAGACCACGACCTCTTAACACCGCATTCCGTGGTAGCAGCACGTAATGGTTTGAAATTACGTGCCGGATCCACAGAAACAATGCCAATGTAAAGTCAATTAGGATCCTTTTTCGTGGTGTCCACACGGATTCCCTGATTCAACAACATCACGTCAACCTCGTTTTCCTCAATGATATCTTTAACATTCCTGTATACACACAAAAACACGGAAGTGTCCTTGATAACTCACGTGCTGACGTATTGCGGTAAGCGAGTTGTGTCATTTCCGGTGTTTCTGTGACAGTGTCTCTGTACTGCTCTGGTGAATTCTGCTAGCCTGCTTTCTCACCTCAGTTGCTTTAACGCTGCTTTAACGTCTACTTCAAGTCATAACCCACACTGGTTCTGTTTAAGCACTTATAGCTCTCCTTCTTTCTACGACTTTCTCGCTAATCTCTTAGCTGTTGTTTGCACGCTCTTAGCCTTGTTAGCTACTTTAGCTTAGCCATGGCTTCTCCTTCTCCTGCTCTTTCTTGCCCGGTGTGCCAAATGTTCAGTTATGCCTCTGCCTCCTTTAGCGACAGTGGTAATTGTAATAAGTGTAGCTTATTTGCTGCGTTGGAGGCGAGGCTTAGTGAATTAGAAGATCGGCTCCGCACCATGGAAAACCATTCAAAAGCTGCGGTAGTTAGCCAGCCCCCTGTAGCCGGTGCGGAGCCACATAGCATAGCCTTAGCCTCTGCTAACTGTCCTCCGGTAACTCCCGTTCAGCCGGGAGGTTGGGTTACGGTTCGCCAGAAGCACAGCTCCAAGCAGAAGCCCACGGTTCACCACCAGCCTGTTCACGTTTCCAACCGCTTTTCCCCACTCAGCGACACACCCGCTGAGGATAAAACTCTGGTTATTGGCAGCTCTATTCTGAGGAACGTGAAATTAGCAACACCAGCGGCCATAGTCAAATGTATCCCTGGGGCCAGAGCGGGCGACATTGAATCAAATTTAAAACTGCTGGCTAAAGCTAAACGTAGATTCAGTAAGATTGTTATTCACGTCGGCGGCAATGACACCCGGTTACGCCAATCGGAGGTCACTAAAATTAATATTGCCTCGGTGTGTGAATATGCAAAAACGATGTCGGACTCCGTAGTTTTCTCTGGACCCCTCCCAAATCTGACCAGTGATGACATGTTTAGCCGCATGTCATCATTTAACCGCTGGCTGTCCAGGTGGTGTCCAGCAAACGATGTGGGTTTTGTTAATAATTGGCAAACTTTCTGGGGAAAACCTGGTCTTATTAGGAGAGACGGCATTCACCCCACTTTGGATGGAGCTGCTCTCATTTCTAGGAAGCTGGCAAATTTTATTAGTAATTTAAATCCCTGACAACCCAGAGTTGAGACCAGGACAGAGAGTTGCAGTCCTAAACGCCTCTCTGAGCTTCTAGTTCAGTTACCCAGCCATAGTTTTCATAGTTTTATACAAACGGTGTCTGTCCCCCGACCACCTAAATTATTTAAATCTAAAATTAAACAAAGAGGAGTTGTGCATAACAACCTCATAAAAATTAAAACCTCTTCTGTGACAGAAAGACAAAACAGGAGAATTAAATGCGGACTGTTAAATATCAGGTCTCTATCGTCTAAAGCAGTGTTAGTAAACGAATTAATATCAGATAATCATATTGATTTACTCAGTCTCACTGAAACCTGGCTGTGTCAAGATGAATATGTTAGTCTAAATGAGTCCACTCCTCCCAGTCATAATAATACCCACATTCCTCGAGGCAGCGGCCGAGGAGGGGGAGTTGCAGCCATTTTTAACTCTAGTCTGTTAATCAGCCCTAAACCTAAACTAGATTATAATTCATTTGAAAGCCTCGTTCTTAGTGTTTTACATCCGACCTGGAAAACCTCGCAGCCACTTTTATTTGTTATAGTGTACCGTGCTCCTGGCCCGTATTCTGAATTTGTATCTGAATTCTCAGAGTTTTTATCCAGTTTAGTTCTTAAATCAGATAAAGTTATTATTGTAGGCGATTTTAACATTCATGTCGACGTTGATAATGACTCCCTGGCTATCGCGTTTATCTCATTAATAGACTCCATTGGCTTCAGTCAGGGTGTACATGAACCCACTCACTGTTTTAACCATACCCTCGATCTAGTTCTGACGTATGGAATTGAAATTGATAACCTAAAAGTCTTTCCACAGAATCCCTTGCTATCAGATCATTATCTGATTACTTTTGATTTCTTTTTACTCGATTACACGCCACTTAGCAACAGTTACTATACTAGATGTTTATCAGATAGTGCTGTCACAAAATTTAAGGAAAAGATTACTTCGTCGTTAAATTCAATACCAATACCTTCAGTAACAGAGGTTTCCCGTGCCGACTTTAACCTCTCCCAAATTGATCATTTTGTTGATAGCGCCGTAAGCTCGCTGCGAACAACGCTCGACTCTGTAGCTCCTCTTAAAAAGAAGTTAACAAAGCAAAGAAAGTTTGCTCCTTGGTATAACTCTCAAACCCGTAGGTTAAAACAAATATCGCGAAAATTTGAAAGGAATTGCCGATTAACCAAACTGGAAGAATCTCGTTTAATCTGGACAGACAGTCTCAAAACTTATAAGAGGGGCCTCCGCAATGCCAGAGCAAACTATTACTCAGCATTAATAGAAGAAAACAAGAACAACCCCAGGTTTCTTTTCAGCACTGTAGCCAGGCTGACTGAGAGTCAAAGCTCTATTGAGCCTTGTATTCCTTTAGCCCTTAGCAGTAATGATTTTATGAGCTTTTTTAATGACAAAATTCTAACTATTAGAGGCAAAATTCATGACCTCCTGCCCTCGGATGGTACGCCTACCTATCTAACCTCAAACACAGCTGTAGAATCTAATATATATTTAGATTGCTTCTCCCCAATTTCTCTTCAAGAATTGACCGCAGTGATTTCTTCATCTAAATCATCAACGTGTCTCTTAGACCCCATCCCAACTAGGCTACTTAAGGAGGTCTTTCCTTTAGTTAACACTCATATATTAGATATGATCAATATATCCCTATTAACAGGCTATGTACCACAGTCTTTTAAGGTAGCTGTAATTAAACCTCTCCTAAAAAAGCCCACCCTGGATCCAGAGGTGTTAGCCAACTATAGACCAATATCTAATCTTCCCTTTATGTCAAAGATCCTTGAGAAAGTAGTCGCAGACCAGCTGTGTGATTTTCTCCAGGATAATAATTTATTTGAGGAATTTCAGTCAGGATTTAGAGTGCATCATAGCACTGAGACAGCTCTAGTTAAAATTACAAATGACCTTCTGATTGCTTCAGACAAAGGACTCGTCTCTGTTCTTGTTTTATTAGATCTTAGTGCGGCGTTTGACACAATTGACCATCAAATTCTACTGCAGAGACTGGATCACTTAATTGGCCTAAAAGGTTCAGCACTAAGCTGGTTTAAATCTTATTTATCTGATCGTTTTCAATTTGTTGACGTTCGTAATGAATCATCCTTACGTACCAAAGTTTGTTTTGGAGTTCCGCAAGGTTCTGTGCTCGGACCAATCCTATTTACTCTATATATGCTTCCTTTAGGTAACATCATTAGAAATCACTCTCTAAACTTCCATTGTTATGCGGATGATACACAGTTGTATTTATCGATGAAGCCAGAAGAAAGTAATCAATTAACTAAACTCCATAACTGCCTTAAAGACATAAAAAATTGGATGAGCACCAATTTCCTGATGTTAAATTCAGACAAAACTGAAGTTATTGTTCTTGGCCCCAAACAACTCAGAGACTCTTTATCTGATGACATAGTTTCTCTAGATGGCATTGCTCTGGCCTCTAGCACTACCGTAAGAAACCTCGGAGTAATATTTGATCAAGATTTGTCTTTTAATTCTCATTTAAAGCAAACCTCACGGACTGCATTTTTTCATCTGCGTAATATTGCGAAAATTAGGCCTATCCTGACCCGAAAAGATGCAGAAAAATTGGTCCACGCTTTTGTTACCTCAAGGCTGGATTACTGTAACTCTCTATTATCAGGTAGCTCTAGTAAGTCCTTAAAAACTCTCCAGCTAATTCAGAATGCAGCAGCACGTGTACTAACAGGAACTAAGAAACGAGATCATATTTCTCCTGTTTTAGCTTCTCTGCACTGGCTCCCTGTAAAATCCAGAATTGAATTTAAAATCCTACTGTTAACTTATAAAGCTCTAAATGGTCAAGCTCCGTCATATCTTAGAGAGCTCATAGTGCCATATTATCCCACCAGAACACTGCGCTCTGAGAACGCAGGGTTACTCGTGGTCCCTAAAGTCTCCAAAAGCAGATCAGGAGCCAGAGCCTTCAGCTATCAGGCTCCTCTCCTGTGGAATCATCTTCCTGTTACGGTCCGGGAGGCAGACACCGTCTCCACATTTAAGACTAGACTTAAGACTTTCCTCTTTGATAAAGCTTATAGTTAGGGCTGGCTCAGGCTTGCCCTGTACCAGCCCCTAGTTAGGCTGACTTAGGCCTAGTCTGCCGGAGGACCCCCTATAATACACCGGGCTCCCTCTCTCTCTCTCTCTCTCTCTCTCTCTCTCTCTCTCTCTCTCTCTCTCACTCTCATCCTATTACTGCATCTTGCTAACTCGGCCATTCTGGATGTCACTAACTCGGCTTCTTCTCCGGAGCCTTTGTGCTCCACTGTCTCTCAGAATAACTCATACCGCAGCGGTGCCTGGACAGTGTGACGTGTGTGGTTGTGCTGCTGCCGTGGTCCTGCCAGATGCCTCCTGCTGCTGCTGCCATCATTAGTCATTAGTCATACTTCTACTGTTATTATACACATATGACTATTGTCACACAAGTATACTGTCTGATACTAATACATACTTTCAACATATTGTACCACAGTAGCCAGAACTATAACTATAATATTATTACTTTCATTAATGTTGTTGTAAGCTACTGTCATTACCTGCATCTCTCTCTCTCTCTCTCTCTCTCTCTCTCTCTCTCTCTGTCTCATTGTGTCATATGGATTACTGTTAATTTATTATGCTGATCTGTTCTGTACGACATCTATTGCACGTCTGTCCGTCCTGGAAGAGGGATCCCTCCTCAGTTGCTCTTCCTGAGGTTTCTACCGTTTTTTTTTTTTCCCCGTTAAAGGGGTTTTTTTTGGGGAGTTTTTCCTTATCCGCTGTGAGGGTCTTAAGGACAGAGGGATGTCGTATGCTGTAAAGCCCTGTGAGGCAAATTGTGATTTGTGATATTGGGCTTTATAAATAAAATTGAATTGAATTGAATTGAATAACTCAACAATATGACAGGTTAATGTCAAGGCCATAAAATTAAATAAATGTATTTTGCCAGCTTTTGATAGCGTAGGGCTTTAAGAGCCCCCCGACACACACGCTCCCACTGAGGAAACACTGGTGTTAAGAACTAAACTATGATAAATGACATAAAATATTAAGATGTAGGCCTAACATAAAATAAATTCGTTATTAGATAAATTAAAACATGTAGCCCACAGTAGACAAAAGTAGAGCATGCTAAAAGTAAATACAATAATAGGCTAAATAGTATCTAAGCAATAATAAAGTGTCTAAACAATAATAAATATTATCTAAGTTATCTATTAGGCTACCATTCCACTCTATAAATAGATTTTAACATTTCAATATAATTTTAATATTATTTTTGTTTATTTCATTATTGTTATTATTGGTTTACTTTGTAGTAGTATTGTATTGTCTGAGGATGACTCATTTTAGTAAATATCTACAGTAAAAAAGAAAAAAACAAGCAAAGAAACAAATAAAAATCATTTTATACACTGGGCCTTCAAAGTGCCCTCTGAAACTACACCTGGCATGGCTTGTGTCCAAAAAATGAAAAAATCTAAACTTTGTTGTAGAGCTAAACCAAATACATCATTGGAAAGGTCTCATCCTGGAGAGTAACATATGTCAGTGGCCAAATTCCAATCTGATCCCTTACAGACTCACTGACTTAGAGGCGCGTTCATGTGAAGTGCGTGAGTGTGTGAGGGCTGTCCCATTGTCAAATCATCAAGTCAGTGAGTGAGCCCTTTATGCCCCCTTACCGTAGATCAGCATCGATGCGGACTTACGGTAAGGAAACTACCCACAGTTCATAGCGTTGTGACGTCAAATGTAGGGGTTGCCCTCGGAACACCGGAAGTGTTAAAAAAAAACGGAAACAAATAAACACGGTCGGCAGATCTGCAAACGGTAACGATATAGATATATATAAGATAGATATCACTATATCACTTACAACACTTTTGATGCTAGTTTAGAAAAAACATGCATATGGTAAAAACACAGTAAATTCATTATTTCAAACTTACCTCTTGCCCATTTTGCAACGCAAGTGCTTGGACATGGATTGACTGATCAGGGAGTCTATCCCTCACACGCCTTGTGCGTGCTGACAATAACCGATAAATGATCACGCCCAGAGCCGCCAGTGTCAACAACATTTTGTAGAGAGGGGGATAAGTGCTGTCCCATTCCCAGACGTTGCGCTACTTTTTCGTCGCCGGTCATTTTGACCGACAGGGTCATAAAAATCCGGTCATAATCTATTTTTACCGGTCATTTTAATTTTCGTTTTTAAATGATAATAAAGATATTCAAAGATATTTAGTTTTCATTCATTCGTTTTTAATAAATCCAACAAGCAAGCTATAAAGTGTGCATTAATAAGGACATGAACAAAAAGATGAACAGACATCCACACACCTGTGCCATTAGGCTTCGCCCCGGACACACCGGACGGCACTAACACCGCCGGTGTGTCCAGGGCGTTATGTAGTTATGCCTGTAGGCTTGGTGACACAAAATTAAAATTGTAATGAAGTGATTATGGTATTGAAAAATGTGTTAGGTTATGCACTGTTGTGTTATTTTAAATTATAAACACTCGTGGCTCCTGTGAAAAAGAGACCAGATGCTGAACTGAAGCACTGCCTCTACTCCGCGGGCACTCCACTTTGCTTAGCGGCCTGTGTAAAAAAACGGTCAGTGACGGAGAATATCCGGTTAACGCGACCCCTGCATTCCTATTCCTAACTCAGCAACAAAAGGGGGTACAGACATGGGACCAACTGTTATAGAGAGCTCTTGACCTCAACTATCATGTGAGTGTAGTCAACAACTGGGGGTGCTGTCAGATATGGGTAAAATATGGATAAAATTAATTTTCACCCATTTAGAAATTAGATATTTAAAATCTGATTACACAAGTGTGTTTACCATCCCCTTAAAGTCCACAATGTACTCTCAATTCAGTACAACTTCCAAATCTGGGAAAAACACTTATATTTTTTAAAAACTACAATTCCCTGGGACCGCGCCATGCAGTTTGATACATATCAGCAACATAGTTGTAGTTCTTTGATTTGCAAAGTAGCGTTCTAAATAGGGTTGTAAAAAGATATATCTACCCAATATATCTAATATCTAGTAAAGCCGAACTAGTTATTACACTGCACCTAGATGAACTATGGTAAGAAAAAGCACAGATGTCGGCTAATTTTCGATATTTAGCTAATACGCTAGAAACAGCGTTTTTAGGACAGTAGGTTTGTTTGCGGCTTGTAAAATAGAGTTAAGAGTTGTAAAATAGGGTTGTAAAAAGATAGATCTACTGAATATATCAAATGTCTAGTAAAGCCGAACTAGTAATGACACTACACCTAGATGAACTACGCAAGGATGTTGGCTAATTTCAGATAATTTAGCTAGTACTGTAGAAACAGTGAATATTTGAATAGGCCTATATCAAATATCTACTACAGCCGAACTATCATGTTGTTATTATTATTATTATTATTATTATTATAAAGAACAAGAACACTTTCATGTTTTTGTGTGTATACAGGACATTGTTGAATCAGGGAATCCGTGTGTCCACCACGACAATGGATCCTAATTGACTTTACATTGGCATTGTTTCCGTGGTACTGGCACGTAATTTCAACCCATTACGTGCTGCCACCACGGAATGCAGTGTTAAGAGGTCGTGGTCATGTCACGTATTTCTGTGAGATCAAGTTGGATTGCTCCCAGCTCAGCGGCATTCAATGGGCAGGGAGCAAAGGAGGGAGCCTACACTGCCATTCACACTGGTCCAATACACACAAAAACAACATGAGTGGAGACGAGCTGTGCCATCCTACCACATAATGTTACAACCAAGACAGTCAAATGCAACCCCAGAGTTTTAAAACTCAACCGGAGTCAGTGATGACTGATGAGTTTTAGAATAAGGTTACAGTGCTAACATTAGATAGTAGCGTTAACGTAACTAGTAAGTGGAAATGCACAAGGAAGATAATGTTAATGTTTCAGAGGCTACACTACAGTAGGCTAACGTTAGCCATTAGCAACTGGATGCTGTGTTGTCATAATGTTATGAACTGAACTGAACATACTTTATTTGTCATTTTTATGCGCAGCACAAAAACGAAATGACATTTTGTATTCACCTTATTTTTCACAGAAACATGGAGGCAAAACAGAATGCATCTAGCTTCCGTTTTTTTTGTGCAACACTTCCGGTCCAGCACTCTTGACCACTGTGTAAATAGGAATCACCTTGTTGAGTTTAGATATATATATATATATATATATATATATATATATATATATATATATCACATTTTTCACGTCACTATATCACCGTTTAGACTAATCTGATGTTTGTGAAGTCTATAAACACAATGATTGAACAAACATTACTATTTCTGTGTGCACATTTTGTAATTAATAACATTGTTATCGTAGATTTGCTGGGCTAACCGTTAGCTGTTAGCTGTTAGCCGTTAGCGGTGTCTGTAATAACTCAATAAACGGTCCGTGAAAAAAATATTTTTTCCAGCGGATGTCTTAGTTACAACATGATTGAGCTAACTGGAGTAGTTTCATGTCGTGTCCAACAACGGGAGGCTTTTAACAGATGACGTCTTGATGTTAGCTTTGCTGCTGCTGTTAGCTGTCCCTGTCAGCTGCAGCCACTGATGCTTTCTAGATATCGTGATTTCCCAAAACTGAATAAATACCACACATAGCAACACAAAACTGCTTTGCTAGCTCAATGATGTTGTAACGGCCGGATGATTGATGCGTACATGCTGATTCGGATGCTATCAGAGCCGATCCGTGCATCACTATGGCTTAATAATCAACTCAGTCAATAAAAACAACCTGTCCTGTGTTAGGAGTGTATGTCGCTGACAGAAAGAAAGAAGAAAAGAAAAAAAGATAGAAAAGCAGCATACACTTCACATATTTATTTCTCACAGTTGAGCACACGTTTGGCTGGCATGCAGAAGCACCGTCTGTGTGTCTGTGTGTCGAGGGTGCGAGCCGCAGCTTCAGCTGCTCAAGTAGAGAGGCTGTTTAGCGCGGTGTTTTTTCGCTGATTCGGTTCTGCAGGTTCTCTGCTGGTACACTGGAGACGGGGATCAAGCAGTTTGTCTCACTTGGGATAGATTGTGCTTTTTTGGTTCATAGTTTATGATTGACGTGCGATTTATTCGCGTTTAGGGGGAATTATTTTTACCAGCAATTACCGGATAACGGAAACGTGGGCACAGTTGTCTATATAAAATACACAGACTAACTAACTAACTGATTGACTAACATAAACAATTGAAAATTGGCTTGCACCGTTAGCTCCAGTAAGGGAAAGTGACTGACCGGAAGTCACGCACAAAAACACGGAAGTTAATCACTATTTACTTCCGTGTTTGAAAATAAGGTGAATACCCCAAGCAAAAAGAAACAAAACATTTTTTTTTAAAGAAATTGTACAACATAAGAAAGAACATATAGTGCAATAGTAAGATGAAAAGGGTTTCACAGTCAAAAACTCCACATCCTTAGAGCACAACTGGGAGATCCTCTTCACATCACAGCACCATGAATTGTTTGTGTATATTGCCAGACCGCCACCATGGAGCTTACCAGATGATGCAGCCTCCCTGTCTGCTCTTTGTAGTGTTAGCCCCTGAAACTAAATCAATCGATGTCAGGCATATCGATCACCCACCACTTCATCAGCGCATAAGTCAGATTTCGGTGCGTAACTTGTGCCACAGCTCTGAGCGCACACAGGGTCTTCATAAAACATAGATTCAAGATTCAATATGCACAGTAAGGACACACGTTTCCCTGCAGAATGAAATTCGTTCTTTTCTGTCTCCAATTAATGCCAAACAATATAAATCTGAAGTATAAAATAGATCAAAATATATACAGCGCGCACTGTTTTAATATCTCCTTGCTCATTGTAATATTAATGTGCCTGCCGCGGCTGGATCTGTGAGCGTTTGGTCGCTAAGAAGACTGTCAAGAGTGGATCAGCTCGATCTTACAACTCCTTCTTAGTGAAAGCAGTGTTGCCAAGTCCGCTTATTATAAGCAACTTTGGGCTTGTTTTTCTGTAAAGTCGCTTACAAATATTGGTAGTCGCGGGTCGCGTTTTTTTTGGGGTTTGTTTCTAAAGTGTAGTTGCTTATTTGGGCTTGTTCCCAGCTCCATAATAAGTTGTCAAGCAGATATTTTCGATATGTTATTTAAACGTAGGATAGTTTGTCTTGCCTGTTGCCTCTGTCCCTCCCCTTTCTCCATACACACAGGAGACAGCAGAGTTTTTTCCCACCCACATCCTGCTTCTAATTGGCTCTGACCCTGATGGCAACGAGTACTAGCCAATCAGAGGCAGAGCAGGGTAATGTGTTTTTTTCTGGTTAGGAAAACGTCAGTCCTGTAACTAAAAGAAAAAAGTTAGATGAGTGCATAAAAAGCAATAATAAATAAAGAATTTGTGAATTCAGGATGATATTTATTTGTGTGTGCAAATTTTAATTATCAGAGGTTTACTGTGTATATAATGTACTTGGTACATCAGTCTATATTTGATATCCCATCTGTTTTCTAATGTTAAATAATGTTAAAAGGTGGTTTAACTCCCTCTTGTAGTCATTGTCCTGAAGCTCAGGGGGGAGAAAAATAAATAAACTGTGTACCGTGGGTACAGTTTTGCAAAACTGCGCACAGTTTACCAATCTGTCCACGGATGTATATTGACAATCTGTACCCACAGTTTAAAATCCATCCCCACAGATTGTAAAACCGTGCACTCAGTTTATTTATTTTTCTCTCCCCAGAACCTAGGAGGGCTCAGTAGAAAAGTCGCTTGTTTTGGGCTTGTTTTCACAGGTCTGGTTGCTTATTTGTCTCGCGAGATCTGGCAACACTGAGTGAAAGATCTTCTTAAGCTAAGAGCGATCTGGGAAACGCGGCCATTATCATGTCAACATACAGGGAAAATGTGTCCAGAGTTTGTGACATTTACCGGGAGAGCTAGAGCCATTTGACTAAAGCTGACGTTATTACTGCTGTAGCATGATGTTATTAGGCTAAATATTACATTTCTAACATTGCCTGAGCTGATTTATTGACACAATATGCTTGTAGGCTGCTGTAACATTAGGTTTTCAGAGGAAATAACGGGATGTGACTTAATCGTGTGAAAATATCGTTAGTGAAACAGAAACAAGCGTTAGTTAGGGGACGAGAGTCAAGAGTCACAAAGACTCACGTAGGCTATGTTAAAAGTTACTTACCACCGGTGTATTTACTGTAGGCTATGTGTCTGGGGTCCTTCGCCTGTGGAACAAGTAACGTGACAACTAACTTGTCCCCAAACAAACGCATGTTTCTGTTAGGCTTATGTGTTTCACTAATGTTCTTTATGTATTATGAAGGATGTCAGACTGGCCAATCGGTGGCAGAGATGGACCCGGAGTCACAAACAGCGCATTTCAACTGACACAGAACCAAATCGTCAGAACACCGGCACGGTGCGGGTTCCCGAACCTAATTAAGTAGGCTACTTACAACGGCATGAAAGACAATCTGACATTCTGTTTGTTGTTGGTTATTTCCTTAAAAAACTACGACTTTATTCTCGTAATATTATGACTTCAATCTCATCAAATAACGACTTTAATCTCATAATTCAACTTTATTCTCGTAGCCTAATATTATGACTTTTTCTCAGTTATGACTTTATTCTCGAAATCTCAAAAAAAAAAATTTCTTCAGTGTGGCCCTAATACTCCGTTGTACCCTAATACTCCATCGTAATTTCCAATATATACACACATTATAATAAAGATATGGGATATAGGCTAGTCAAGATGGCACCACCCGAGTGGCAGCTGGTTACAGTAGTTCCGACCCCCCTTCGTGGATGTGCAGTATGTGGTTCTGAGTGAAGCAGTGGCTAATGTGGCACCTTTCCTGATCTCATAATTACGAGATCCTTAGCTCGTAATTACGAGATCCTGATCTCATAATTACGAGATCAGGATCTCGTAATTATGAGATCTTATCTTGTAATTCTGAGATCAGGATCTCGTAATTACGAGATAAGGTGTCTAATTTTTTTTTTATCCAGTGAATGCAATGTGCTTCTGTACAAACTTAACACTTCCTGAATTTGTTAAAAGTCCCTTATAACCTCTGATGGACTGAGAGTCTCATCCTACTCTCTAATGTGCTATGTGTGAGCTCAGTCCTGCGTGTTCTTTAATGAAGCAATAGGAGAAGATATTCGGTCTCAGTTAATGTAGTTTATTAAGCAGTAAAGGAATAAAATTACAGAGCTCTGGGTCTCAACTTCACGTCCCTGACGAACAACAAAGGTGTGTCAGTTCACGAAGTCTGACCTCCTGTCCTTCCCCTGACCCAGTATATTTGAGCGTAACAGAGTGTCATTGTGCACGCAAGGCGTTGTCCTCTTCTCATTGGCAGTTCCACTTCCTCCTTCACCACACCACGCCCCTGCCTCGTGTTAATCTGACTCCTTCCCGCTGGCGGTGGGGGCGTGGTTCCTGTTTTGAAAGACAAGAGAACAACACAACTCCCTACACGTGCTGTACCTTACTATCTGTATATCACTTTCTATTCTTTTTACCATATATGAAACTAATTATCTAAGCATTGCGGTATTTGCTCCTCAGACTTCTTGTCTCTTCCTCTCCTGTACTTCTCCACTTCTGCAAAGCAAACACATTCAGATCAGCTGAAATCATCTCAGTATTCTCATTGTTCACACATCTAAAACTTATATAGTGAAACACAACTTATAGTAAAACACATAACGTCATTCTATTCCCAACACCTCAGATGAGATAATCCCTCCATTTTCTAAATAGGCTTGTGAAACATTTGTAGGAACTTGGTTGTGGAGGATACAGTAGCTTGAATGTTTGCGTACGGTACTTCAAATGAAGCTCCTGCCATCTGCTGACGCTTTGTAGGTGACTACAACAACATTTCGGCTGATACATGAACAGACAGTGACTGAAATAATAGTAAAAGTAATAAAAATAGGACATGAATAGTGAAAGACAACCGGGGATAATTGGTGAGTACCATCGTGTAGTGTGTCGTGTCTGTCGGCCAAGTCACGGCACGATTTTAGGACTCCACAATCGTGTAATGTGACATAGTTACTTTCAGAATGGGCAGAAAAGTTGTGTAGTACTAGTATGTACCAGGCATAATACAAGTCCTGAGTCTGACCTGTCTGCAGAGTTGGGTATAACGCGTTACTCTGTAATGCATTACAGTACTTTGATTACTTATGGTTACGTCAGTTGGAGGCCTGAAGACAGACAGGACAGGAGAAAACTCATTCGGTCCGAATGCAATGATTGGTTGGATTTTTCTTAGAGCCATATGACAATGGTATAATTATGAGTTTTTATTTCTGGTGGAATTCACTTACATTTTAGTGTGCCATCAGCTTATTAATAGCATTTTAACCTGAACAAAGAAAAGTGTAAAATTTCCAGATAGGTAAGCGTTGCTTTAAAAACAGCAAATTACATTAAAACAATGGAGTGCTAAAAGATCGCCGGGACAGACCGCAGACAGTAAAAGAGGGATGAGAAATCTGACTGGGATAGAATACTCACCGATGCCACTGTGCTCCACACACCATGCACACACACACACACACAGAGCAACATAAGAAAAATGTGATTAATGAAGGAGGTGGAAGAAAAAACTACCACAACACACAGGTGAAAGAGGTGTGAGGCAGGGGGGAGAAACTATCACAAAAACCCTCCACCATCGACGATCACACGCCGACAATCCTGTTGCATCCAAAAAAAGAAACAAGATAAGAACTGTTTTAAAATTTAAAATGTACCTCTTAGGGAAAACAAAAGTATAGTACAAACGTATAGAACAAAATCAACACGAACAAGACAGCAGTGGCAGTATCATCTACAAAAACAGCAGATTAATAAATTAATACACTGCCAAACAAATACATACAACAAAATGCAACACTGATCTTTACCTCTCCTGCCTGACTACTACTAGGACCTCACACAGAAGGCCAAATACGCTGGGGAGCAATTCTCGCAATGGAGCAGGACCTAAGACACAAAACAGAGGGTAAAACACAGCATTTCACTTAACAGAAAACCTAAAATCACTACCTACCAGGACCGAACCAATCACCAGCAGTCAGAACAGGGTTCCTACACATTTGGAATTTCAAAATTAAATACTTTACTTTTCCAAACCCTAATTTCCAGACTTCTCAGCGTTTTTTTTTTTTTTTTTCAGAGAATATGCGACATCTGAGTAAATATATCAGTGTATCATATTTCATATCATATTTAATTATTCTTAATCGACGATTGTAGCCAAGTACCATAATGGTATGCAAATAAAAACTCAGGTAAGTTCAATGTCTGGGCTGAGGCAAAAAGGTTGGGACTCTGGGTGCAAGCGATGCAGTAACGAAACGTCAGTGTTTTTTCCTTTCATGTGGCTCAGAATCACCTTCTCCCCCATGTTGGCGATGTCAGACGATTTCACACAAAGCTTGCATCTAGCTCTGTGTGTGAATTGGGAATCCTTGGCCAACCAGTATTTATATACAGTATTGTCAAGCCATCCATCCAAAAACTTGCATCTACCCATTGTGAACCACGTGAAATTCGTCTTCTTGTCGATGCAGGTGCAGTGTTGGAGTGAAACTTGATATCTGGGGGGCTGGAGGAGGGTCATGGGGCAGCGGACTGGACATACCACTTGTCAATCAGGTAAAAGGAGCGGTATGTTTTCTGAGACGTTTGCTCTCACACAAACTGTGATTGGCCCGGCATAAAACACAATCCGGATTGATTAAATTATTTTTGGAAATACCTAATTTTCTATTTTAGAAAACAGTATTTTAGAACAGTGGTAACAGTCTGGAAACATAAATATTTTTCTATACTTTATTTTTCATTTTCCATACTTTTTAATACCTGGAAATTGATCAAATTTATTTCCATACTTTCCATACTTGCTTAGGAACCCTGTCAGAAACCTGGGAGCAGAAGGACAAAGGACTGTACCAAGACTAAGGTGTGGGCTTTTATACTGAGCCAAACAATTTGAAGACCAGGAAGTGGGAGGGGCTGAGGCCTGCCTGACTCTACGGTGGCTCAAGAGGGACATAACTGGCTACATTCATGTCACTCGTATTTTTAAAGGCTGCGATCACATGACCAGTGCGCAGATGGGAGCAATCAAGGAAGCAGTCCTGAACGGCCTTGTAAGGGGGTGTGTTTGAGTGCAGTCCCGTTGCACTCAACACAATTGTGATGAGGTGTTTTGAAAGCATTGTCATGACCCACATCAAAAAGGCCATCCCAGCCACCTTGGACCCATTGCAGTTTACATATCGTCAGAACCGGTCCACTGATGATGCAGTCAACGCTACCATCCATACAGGCCTAACACTAGAGTGCAAGGACACATATGTGAGAATGGCATTGACTGACTACAGCTCAGCATTCAACACAGTCATACCACACAGACTCTCTGAAAAGCTCCTCACCATCAGACTGACACCCTCCCTCTGTGCCTGAGTGCCAAATTTCCTATCAGACAGACCCCAGTCAGTTAGAGTTGGAAACCATACATCAGGTATAAGAACTGTAAGCTAGTGATGCGCGGGTCGGGGTTTTTTCCAACCCGCGGGTCCTGCATTTATGAAATAATTTGACCCGCCCCCGCCGCTATCAACTTACCTGTCTTGTGGCTCTCATGTAGCTTATCACAGCAATTGCACTTCACGTAGCCAATGCTGCTGTCGTCTGCTGCACTAACTACCTCACAGAAATTGTCCCAAACATGAGATTTAGCAGCTTGGCCTTTGTAGTGTAATGTACTCATTCAATGTAGTATTTATGTTTTGCCTTCAAGCTGACTTTTAAAAGATACCTGTTAAAGCAATGTACTCTGTTCACTTACAGTCACACACTGGTTTATTATTTCATGCATTCCCATGACACACACACTCATTGGTCTATGTATAGCATGTGAGCACTTAAGGGCTGTACTGGAAAGTACCTAGGATTCAATGTCCATTATTTTTAAAAAAATAGCGTGAGACTGAGCTCAAACATATTGGTGGGAAAGTTGGGGAAATTCCAGCTTGGCCTAATATGGCCTGGAAATATGAATCGGACCCAGACTGCTCGGAAAAGCATTACACAGTTAAAATTGGCTTCGGCAAAAAAGGGAAAAACCGTGACACCATTATGTTAGGGCTCAGGTGGGTAGGATTAAAGAAAAGAAGGTGGAGATTCGACAGAATCTTCACCAGCATAAAAGGGGATGCACAGAAAGCGAAACTTCAGTCCTGCTCCAGAGCTTGACTCATTGAGTTGTATGTGTTGTTGCCTGCGAGCACATTAAACTCAGTTGCACCTGATTCTATGTGTCTCCAGTGATTCCTTGACTTCTGAGTACTAGAGTTTTAGACAGTTAATATAAAACAAAGTAAGTTTGATCGGGAGGCTGAGGACGAGGTCGGGAGTCATCAGGCCCAACTCCAGGCCCCGAATTCTGCTTCATCACCTTCTTTTCTTTTAACTCTGTACTCTCCCGACCGTAATCTTTCCCTCACTTCTTCTTCCATATTCACCGCTTCAGTAGTTTCATCTCGAATGAGCCTATTGATTCTGGTTTGTTGTGGCCGCTGCTTGGTGCTTTTGTGACATCAGGTCGCAGGTTACGTTACATAACATGCATTTACGTAACCTACAACAGTTTTGTTAACAAGTAGGCTATATCCATTAATCTTTAATGACCCGCCCCACCCGCCCCGCCAATAAAGTGAACATTTCTTGACCCAACCCATCCTGACCCGCGGGTAACCCGCGAGACCCGCGCATCACTACTGTAAGCACAGGGACCAGCAAGGGCTGTGTGCTGAGCCCCCTACTATACACACTCTTCACAGATGACTGTGTGGCCTCCCAGACCAACACCAGCTTTACAAAATTCACAGATGACACTACAGTCATTGGGCTGATCACTGGTGGGGTAGAGTAGGGTGACCATATTTTGAATTCCATAAAAGAGGACACTCGGCCTGCCACGACATAGCCTACTTAAATGATACTCGCAGTTTACTCAAAGATGCCTTATAATTTTAATATATTTAAAATTTATATGTATGGATTGAAAATTCAGTTATATTACAAAATAATATCTCTCAAAGACAGAAATTCAGATAGGCCCCAATAGGGGACACATACACACACTAGAGTGTGGCTATAAATTGTATTCGGGCTCGGGTCGGATTCGGTCAGCTTTCAGTGAAAATTTAGTGTAAAAATACATAAAATCCTATTGTCTGTCCTGTTTATTGCTTGGGCACTGTTATTTACGTGACAACACCTGAACATAACACACACAGACACACATTGGCTGTTTGTTTCTATCTCTCTCCTCTCTGGAAGTCTCGGACCTCCAGCCGCCCGCCTCCGCCTTGATTAAACGCTGAAAATAAAATAAAAGCGGGAGACAGGTTTTTCCTATTTTATCTCATTTTGTTTTATTTCTCCCTCTCCTCTCGCTGGAAGCCGGACCTCCCGCTCCCGTCTCAAACACGTAGGTCTCCCTCTCTGCAGCTGAGCACCCACGGCGCACGCCCGAACTGTTAAATAGCCTGTAACCACTGTGTGACACAAACTCAGTGCTTTGGTCATTAAATAATGTCGCGCTCGGTTCGGGTTCGGACAGAAATATGCTGCCCGTGCCGCACTCTAACACACACACGGAAAACCGGACATTATCATCAGTTTATAAAAGACGCCCGGACGCCCCAGACGGGACGTGAAAAGTGGACATGTCCGGGCAAAAGAGGACGTTTGGTCAGCCTAGGGTAGAGACATCATACAGAAAACAGGTGGCAGACCTGGGGCCTCATGTACAAAGGGTGCGTACGCACAAAAACGTGCCGTATGTCCTTTTCCATGGCAAAGTTCAGATGTATCAAGAGTGAAATGACTGTGGAAATGTGGGGTGCCTCACGCCAACTTCATGGCTGGCGTACGTACGTTTCTACAGCTGTTGATCCTTTGGCGACACTTGATGAGTGGATATAAAAGCATGTGCAAAGTGGTGCAGAAAATACTGTTAACAACAACAGCTGCTTTAGCAGTATTAGAAGACATTGTAAATGGCGCAATACGAAGAGAGCGTGTATTCCAAGACAGATGGCACTGACACATGATAACAACTGGCTCATCAGCTGCTTTAGGTTCCCAAGGCAATCCTCCTGGAACTGTACGCAGAGCTGCGGCCAGCCTTGGAGCGCAACACGACAAGGAGCCATGCGCTGCCTGTAGCCTATCCATACAGGTGCTGACCACACTAGGGTTCCTAGCAACAGGGGCATTCCAGAGGGAGCTGGCCGACCTGAGAGACAGTGGAGCACAAAGGCTCGGGAGAAGAAGGCGAGTTAGTGACATGCAGTATGGCCGAGTTAGCAAGATGCAGTAACAGGGCACGATCAATCAGTGTACAGATCACATGTGATGCGCAAATGCAATTAACCAACATTGTGGCGAGGTGGCCTGGTTCAACGCACGATTCATAGCCTACATTGTGAGTAACAGCATGGTTGGGAACAGACTACAAGCTGGCATTGTGTGAGATGAGTGGCTTCTTCGTGAGTAAATAATTTATTTGTTTAATTGTCCTAATATTAATCCCCCTGATGCACATTGAGCATGTGCACCCCCAAATATTATCCTGTCTTCACAGCATCAGTGCCAGTCAGTGGTTAAAGTTAGTGACTTGCTGTTTTTTGCTGGTTAAACTACAGCTACAGAGCTTTCTAACAAGCCCCTGATTGTCTCTGTGTGTAAAGTACTCATGTCAATAAACCAGCGCGTAAAGTGTGACATTTCTTAATCAGCCTCACCTTTTCCCCGGCGCACTTCTGCATTCATTTACAACAATAGTGTGTGATCCATGTAAGTGGTGTATAAAATTAACAAATGGAAACTGTAAATCCAGTTCACATAATTATTTGTCTTTCAATTGACCCCAGGCGACTCTCGGGGTGAGCTCCTCCTCTCCTGTCCCCCTGCCTGTTTTGGCCACACTTTGGCGGTGGGCAGCCGTCCTCCGCTTCACGTCCACCTTAATGTCGGGCCACTTCTTTTTTAATTGTGTATGCTTTTCTCACCCCACAGCATTGACAGCCTCACACACACTCTCCCACTCACTCCTCTTGCGTTTAGTATTGATGCCAGAGGACAGCGTGCCAAAAAGTACATTTTTGCGTGCCTCCACTTCAGTGAGTAACGTCTCCAATTCGCATTCTGTGAAGTTTTTCTTTTTTCCCATCTTACTCATTCTTTTGTTTTAGTTTTCTGATCGTGCAGAGAGGGGAATCTCAGGTGCAGGGTTAATTTAAATATGGTTTGCATATTCAAATAGGGGCGTGGACAGGGATGGGTCGGGTACTCCAACATGTGCGCTCAATTCCACATTGATTGGGATGTACAAAGGAAATGTACTTGGATTCATGCCTATGCACAGATTCATACATCTGGATGTTTTTGTGTGTACGATGTTTTCTGGATTTAAGCGTGCACCATGTTTCAGTAGGAAATCCATGCAAGTCTTTGTACATGAGGCCCCTGGTGTCCTGGTGTGGGGAAAATAATCTCTCTGTAAGTACAGATAAGGAAATGATTATTGATCCCAGGAGGAGGAAAAGGGAGCACATGCCACTACACATGGGTGAGACAGAGGTAGAGAGGGTGAAAACGTATAAATTTCTTGGCACCCACATCAGCGAGGATATCACCTGGTCTCACAACATTAAGGAATCCCAGCAGTGACTGTACTTATTAAGAAAGCTGAGGAAATTTGGCATGCCAACCAACATCCTCAGTATCTTTTACAGATGTATAGTCAAGAGTGTCCTCACCAGCTCAATCACAGTTTGGTATGGAAACTGTACTGCTCAGGACAGGAAGGCTCTCCAGCATGTGATAAAAACAGCACAACTCATTTCAGGAGCAGCCTTTCCTACCATCCAGGACATTTACAACAGCAGGGTCATCAGGAGGGCCCACAACAAGGGCAGTGCAAACCCCAACCACAGTCTTTTCACACTTCTGCCATCAGGCAGACTCTACAGGAGTGTGAAATCCAGGACAAGACTGATCAACAGCTCCTACCCACAGGCCATCAGACTGCTGAATAGCAGCATGAATTACTGTAAAGAGTAGAACAAGACTTAATATGACTTTAGCAACTTTGTCAGTTAGAAGTGTTTGATTAGTCCTAACTACCTCTGTCAGACAAACAATGCAGGTGTGGAAAAACAAATATAATTTGGAACAGTTTGACAGTTAGTTACATCATGACAGTCCAGTACAGACAAACCTTCTCTGGTGTTTACATTCTGTAGAAGTCAAACAGTCTGTTTACATATAAGTATCGTTAAAACAAAACAAAACAAAACAAAAAAAACAGGTAAATAGCGTCTAGCCTCAGTCTGAGAGTTTCTTGAGAGCACAATGTTGACATTTTGCAACAGAGCTCTGGTAAGTGAACAACACCATTTGGTACATATATTTGTTTGTTTATGCACAGAAGTAGTGTTAACTACCCTGCATTCATATGTCTTACATTATCACTACATTTTGTTTGGATATTTTTAGATGAATTCTTGCACTGGGTCTCTACTGCCTTGACTGTTATGTTTAAATGAGAGTGAAGAACTTTTACATAAATAAACTAAGTTTATTTGTATGTAATGCCAGTGAAGCCTTTCATCACCAGGGAAAGCTCTCTGTATTTATCAGTTTACTGGAGTTGTGGTGTTTGTGATCTATGGCTACAATCCTGCACTGCTGCACCACAGGAATGCCCAGCAGAGGTGTTTATCCTGGCTCTACGTACTACCTGTATTACCAAGCACCTTGAAAGGTAGGCAGGGGGAGAGATCACAGCAATGTGGTATTATTCAGGCTGTTCTCATAAACTGCTTATTTGTTTTCCTGAGAAAAGAACCCAAATTCAAACATATCCCACATATTTTGAAAGGCTGTGAAAATGTGATCATTGCGCTGATGGTAGTACAAAAGGAAGTGGTTCTAAGCGGTCTTGTAAGGAGGTGGTGGATGGGTCACCAAAACCCAGACGTTCCCCTGGGACTTTCACCTGGATTCATGTGTTCGGAACTGTGTGAACTTTGAGTGAACTTTGAGTCATTTGAAGGTTAATTCTAATCATGTTTCTTTTTCTAAACCTAACTACAGTAACTTTATTTGCCTAAAAGTAACCTTCATAACTTTACATTAAATACGTAACTGTTCTGAATCCCACTGCTTTTGTTAAGCAGCAGGACCGACCCAGGAAAGGAAGACCAAGAGTTTTGTGTGATTGATCTCACTGCCAGAGAGTGCTGACAAAGGTTTCACACTCCAGCTTTAACTTTTATTGGAGATGGATAAGCTGAAGTGAACAAAAAAAAAACTGGTCGAAGAGTTTTGGAAAGCAGGAGTCGGAGTAAGACTGCCGAGAGATCTGGAGATGAAAGCACGCAACACTGAGAACTGTGTGAGCTCAAAAACTACACTAACAGCTGTAGACACATTTACTGAGACAATGTGAGTGATCTCCTCACAGATTCTGCAGTTAGTTAAGAAAGAGAAGAGGAATACTTTATTTTATCCCTGAGGGGAGATTCAAGTTTTCCACTCTGTTGTTATTTATGTTACATACACAGAGGCCTGAAATACACCCACATGCACAAACAGGACCTATACACATGCATAATAGACAGATGTGAGAGTGAGGAGTGTTGGTGAAGATTTTTAGTCATCCAGGTCATGGTAATCCTAAGTGCTATATCGTAGGCAACTGGACTTGCTTGAGTTTCTTGAAGACGTTTCACCTCTCATCCAAGAGGCTTCTTCAGTTCTGAAACTGAAGTGTCATAGCCCTGTGTGCTGACGTACTGCGGTAAGCGTGTTGTGTCATTTCCGGTGTTTCTTGCAATAGCGACTCTGTGCTGCTCTGGCGAACCCTTTCCAGCTAGTTTTCTGATTTTCCTCACTTCAGCTGCTAAACATCTACTACACGTTTTAACCCACTCTAGTTCCGTTTAAGCACTCTTGGCTCTCCTCTACTTTCAACGACTTTCTTGCTAATCTTAGCTGTTGTTTACATGCTATTAGCCCTGTTAGCTACGTTGGCTTAACAGTTGCAATGGCTTCTCCTTCTCCTGCTCTCTCTTGCTCGGTGTGCCAGATGTTCAGCTATTCCTCTGCCTCCTTTAGTGACAGTGGTACATATAACAAATGTAGTTTATTTGCTGCGTTGGAGGCGAGGCTTAGTGAATTGGAAGCGCGGCTCCTCACCATGGAAAATCACTCTATAGCTGCAGCTGTTAGCCAGCCACCTGTAGCTGGCGCGAAGCTACATAGCATAGCCTCTGCTAGCAGTCCGGGTAACAGACCATTTATACACTTCCTGGGGTCGCCGGCAAGATGGCGGACTGAGCAGACGCACTATCGAGAGCGCATACAAAAGTTCCTCAAAAGAGTTAAATTAGGACTATTACCCCGCAAAAAAAGTTATGGGTTACTAGCTTAAATGCCGAACAATCAAGTCTCCATGGAAAACAGCAACGTTTTGTCAACATAAATCGTAGCAAGCGACATGCAAACTAGCAAGATGCAAGCTAGCCACACGAAAGTTAACAACGAGGAGGTTGTACCTGACACACTCATGCATCATGACTACGCGATGGAAGTGTGACAGGACTACGAGGGTTAGATTTACTTTTGTTATTGGCAGTTTAGCCACCAATGCACAGAAACCAGGACCAGATACAACACTGAAAGGCTGTGAGTATTTCACGATGAAATCCACAAGTGCCTCATCAAGCTGTTGCTTTCTGGTCCCTGAAATAGTAGAATAATGATTAGATTAACTTAGCTTTCCATAGAAATGTAGTAGGCTGACTGGGAAAACATTTAAGTGTTTTAAGTATAAACAGTTTTTATCTTGTGTGAGAGAGCGGCTCTGTCTGCGCACATGTTACAGGCCTCAGCATGCGATACCTGTGGACAGAAGATGTGTCCTGTGTTGTACAGGAAAAGTAGTGACAAGAGTCGTTGGTTTTGTTCGTCCCACAGGCTGTCCTCTGTATTTAGGATTTGTCTTTCTCTCTCACAATATTAAACATAATATGTTCCACAATTCACCAATACCCAACATCACAAGTGATGAACTGACATATTACTGTTAGAATAACATACAACTTGTAACTTCTACATCTTGGTCTGTTATTACCAGTAATGGTTAAGTTACAAAATACTACTGTAGACAGTTAATGTGTACTCAAACCCACATTCTTTTATTGCTGCTTTAACCAGCTTTCAAGATATCTTATCAGCGGTTTTAACACTGTTTTTAAAGCTTGTTTTGTATAGCTTCTCTGTTTTACTGCATGTTTGAACACTTTCCTAAAATCTAAACAATAATACAGACCTTATTTAAACACATTTTGTTCTTTTAACCTTACAAAAATATCATATTTAATCTTTTTTACATCATAAACATAGTACAATGACTTAACTGAGTGACTGTTAACATTCAAATCATGACACCCAGCGAATGAATATTAAAACACAACCTTTGAGGGAATCCCTATATGTCCTTCATGGGAACAATATGCATGACGATTTCCCTTATTAGTCTCTGAACAGCAACGTTATGGTTGAACAACAAGTTTTACTGTAGCCATAAAATTTGCGATCATAACATTTTATTTCTATTTTTATGAATAAAAAGTTCCTCACAGCAATGGCAGGCAGCTTTTCAAAATATTTTGAGCTTTTTCAATGACAAACTATTAGAAGCAAAATTCATGACCTCCTGCCCTCACATATTACCAATCTGCTTTCAAACACAGCTGTACATATACACACACATATATATATATATATATATATATATATATATATATATATATATATACATACAGTACAGGCCAAAAGTTTGGACACACCTTCTCATTCAATGCGTTTTCTTTATTTTCATGACTATTTACATTGTAGATTCTCACTGAAGGCATCAAAACTATGAATGAACATGTGGAGTTATGTACTTAACAAAAAAAGGTGAAATAACTGAAAACATGTTTTATATTCTAGTTTCTTCAAAATAGCCACCCTTTGCTCTGATTACTGCTTTGCACACTCTTGGCATTCTCTCCATGAGCTTCAAGAGGTAGTCACCTGAAATGGTTTCCACTTCACAGGTGTGCCTTATCAGGGTTGATTAGTGGAATTTCTTGCTTTATCAATGGGGTTGGGACCATCAGTTGTGTTGTGCAGAAGTCAGGTTAATACACAGCCGACAGCCCTATTGGACAACTGTTAAAATTCATATTATGGCAAGAACCAATCAGCTAACTAAAGAAAAACGAGTGGCCATCATTACTTTAAGAAATGAAGGTCAGTCAGTCCGGAAAATTGCAAAAACTTTAAATGTGTCCCCAAGTGGAGTCGCAAAAACCATCAAGCGCTACAACGAAACTGGCACACATGAGGACCGACCCAGGAAAGGAAGACCAAGAGTCACCTCTGCTTCTGAGGATAAGTTCATCCGAGTCACCAGCCTCAGAAATCGCAAGTTAACAGCAGCTCAGGTCAGAGACCAGATGAATGCCACACAGAGTTCTAGCAGCAGACCCATCTCTAGAACAACTGTTAAGAGGAGACTGCGCGAATCAGGCCTTCATGGTCAAATAGCTGCTAGGAAACCACTGCTAAGGAGAGGCAACAAGCAGAAGAGATTTGTTTGGGCCAAGAAACACAAGGAATGGACATTAGACCAGTGGAAATCTGTGCTTTGGTCTGATGAGTCCAAATTTGAGATCTTTGGTTCCAACCGCCGTGTCTTTGTGAGACGCAGAAAAGGTGAACGGATGGATTCCACATGCCTGGTTCCCACTGTGAAGCATGGAGGAGGAGGTGTGATGGTGTGGGGGTGTTTTGCTGGTGACACTGTTGGGGATTTATTCAAAATTGAAGGCACACTGAACCAGCATGGCTACCACAGCATCCTGCAGCGACATGCCATCCCATCCGGTTTGCGTTTAGTTGGACGATCATTTATTTTTCAACAGGACAATGACCCCAAACACACCTCCAGGCTGTGTAAGGGCTATTTGACCAAGAAGGAGAGTGATGGAGTGCTGTGGCAGATGACCTGGCAGATGACTTTTGGCCTGTACTGTATATATATATATACATACATATATATATATGTATATATATATATGTACAGTACAGGCCAAAAGTTTGGACACACCTTCTTATTCAATGCGTTTTCTTTATTTTCATGACTATTTACATTGTAGATTCTCATTGAAGGCATCAAAACTATGAATGAACACATGTGGAGTTATGTACTTAACAAAAAAAGGTGAAATAACTGAAAACATGTTTTATATTCTAGTTTCTTCAAAATAGCCACCCTTTGCTCTGATTACTGCTTTGCACACTCTTGGCATTCTCTCCATGAGCTTCAAGAGGTAGTCACCTGAAATGGTTTTCCAACAGTCTTGAAGGAGTTCCCAGAGGTGTTTAGCACTTGTTGGCCCCTTTGCCTTCACTCTGCGGTCCAGCTCACCCCAAACCATCTCGATTGGGTTCAGGTCCGGTGACTGTGGAGGCCAGGTCATCTGCCACAGCACTCCATCACTCTCCTTCTTGGTCAAATAGCCCTTACACAGCCTGGAGGTGTGTTTGGGGTCATTGTCCTGTTGAAAAATAAATGATCGTCCAACTAAACGCAAACCGGATGGGATGGGATGTCGCTGCAGGATGCTGTGGTAGCCATGCTGGTTCAGTGTGCCTTCAATTTTGAATAAATCCCCAACAGTGTCACCAGCAAAACACCCCCACACCATCACACCTCCTCCTCCATGCTTCACAGTGGGAACCAGGCATGTGGAATCCATCTGTTCACCTTTTCTGCGTCTCACAAAGACACGGCGGTTGGAACCAAAGATCTCAAATTTGGACTCATCAGACCAAAGCACAGATTTCCACTGGTCTAATGTCCATTCCTTGTGTTTCTTGGCCCAAACAAATCTCTTCTGCTTGTTGCCTCTCCTTAGCAGTGGTTTCCTAGCAGCTATTTGACCATGAAGGCCTGATTGGCGCAGTCTCCTCTTAACAGTTGTTCTAGAGATGGGTCTGCTGCTAGAACTCTGTGTGGCATTCATCTGGTCTCTGATCTGAGCTGCTGTTAACTTGGGATTTCTGAGGCTGGTGACTCGGATGAACTTATCCTCAGAAGCAGAGGTGACTCTTGGTCTTCCTTTCCTGGGTCGGTCCTCATGTGTGCCAGTTTCGTTGTAGCTCTTGATGGTTTTTGCGACTCCACTTGGGGACACATTTAAAGTTTTTGCAATTTTCCGGACTGACTGACCTTCATTTCTTAAAGTAATGATGGCCACTCGTTTTTCTTTAGTTAGCTGATTGGTTCTTGCCATAATATGAATTTTAACAGTTGTCCAATAGGGCTGTCGGCTGTGTATTAACCTGACTTCTGCACAACACAACTGATGGTCCCAACCCCATTGATAAAGCAAGAAATTCCACTAATTAACCCTGATAAGGCACACCTGTGAAGTGGAAACCATTTCAGGTGACTACCTCTTGAAGCTCATGGAGAGAATGCCAAGAGTGTGCAAAGCAGTAATCAGAGCAAAGGGTGGCTATTTTGAAGAAACTAGAATATAAAACATGTTTTCAGTTATTTCACCTTTTTTTGTTAAGTACATAACTCCACATGTGTTCATTCATAGTTTTGATGCCTTCAGTGAGAATCTACAATGTAAATAGTCATGAAAATAAAGAAAACGCACTGAATGAGAAGGTGTGCCCAAACTTTTGGCCTGTACTGTATATATATATATATATTCCACTCTGGGGTTGAGGTGAATAAAATAACTGTGTTGTGACCTAAATAACATGCTGTTGCTATCTGCAGAAAGTATTAATGCATGAAATCCCGCATTTTTAATATACGAACGCATCCTGTATCATAACTACATGTGTGCCGTTTGTAACAAACCAAACCTCGTGAAAATCAGTTGAAAATTCAGTGAGTTATCCTATTTTACTTGTGCATACAGCTCCTTCCTCAATAGAAGTGAATGCACTGTGGAGGCGAAGCGAGACCCATCCAAGATGGCGGCCGGCGAGGACGCGCTCAGGCAGTCGATGCGGCGTCTATGTATATATGTCTATGGCTGTATGGCCCTCACTTTTAATTTTCCAGGACCACCCTTGGCAGTAAGTGCTATCCCAGAATCCTTTGCGTATGATCCGCCGAGCTCAGCCGAACCCAGCCGACTACAGGAGATTCAGTCAATGCAAGATGGCGGCGACAAGCGTAAGGAAACAGAGTTATAAATGTGAGTATTTTCCTCGTTAATAGTTGTTTTAAAATTATGATAACCATTTCATTATCTTAGTTTAACGTCATTTTATGGACTATAAGTTAGACCTCTTTGTAGCGTAACACACATATTTTTGGTTGCGGGCGAAGGCTTGCCTGCCCCGCCGCACGTAACCCCGGTTCTCTGATAACCGAGTATGCTGTCATTCAGTTGCAAAAGTCATTTTTCTCAGTGATAATGTAGTTGTTAAGTTGTTTTAATATACGTGAAATGTTTGTAAGATGACCGGACGGTGTCATCTCCTGTACCCGTAGAGTAACTTATGCAGCTGGTAACGTTACAGCTGCAGGTTAACGTTAGTGATCGTATTATCTGGTGACTTTCCGCTGAATAAGTTACGTCGGTTGTTGTGGTACAGGTTATTTGGTCGAATATCAACTTATAACCCAAAGAGTGAAACGTTAACGTGGATGAAAGTCACCAGATAACACTTGTGTGACTGTGTAAACAGCCTCACCAGTTCTGCTGGATGTTGACTACAGTATTCATTGTGATAATACTAGCAATACTACATGTAACTTAACTAATAACGAATATCTGACAGGTAGCCCTAAAAAATAAAAGAAATGTTGTTATCTCTGTTCCATTTCAGGGTCACCACACAAAACACAAGCCCTGATTCATTTCAGGGCCACCAATGAAGACAAGTTTACAAAAAGCAAGCAGGCTCCAAAAAAACTATGGGAGTGAGTAATTTGTAACTTGTGAACTGTTCATATTCATAACATAATTCTCGTAACTCATCACAACGGCAACTGTTCCCCTAATGATCAAGCATTCTGTTTCAATATGAAATCAGCACAGCTGCAGACGGCATTGTCGAAGATTGTTGTTTGGTAACTGTACATTTGTTTTGGAGCTGCCCCTATACTGTCACTTTTTGGGAAGATTTTGTCGAATATATTCGTTGCAACATGTATGTTCTCTTTTCACTACTGTACAAAGATGTACTGTTTGGATTTTATGATGTCAGCATTTCAAAACAAAAACAGTTCTATATCATTAATCTATCTGTTATCTTAGCGAAATTCCATATTCATAAGAGAAAATTTTGTAACAGAAAACCGTTGTTCAAAATTTTTATGAATGAAATGCAGCAATACTTAGAAACCATTCAGCACTCCACAAACTCCAAAGCTATAAAGAAATATGTAAACAATTTAATTGTTTGAGCTGCTGAACTTTTTTATTTATTTATTTATTTATTTTATTTCTTTTTCTTTTCTCTTAACCCTGGCATATTTGTTCTGTTCATGTCTGTCACTGCTTGTTTTGTACAAGAATTGAAATAAAGTGTTGGAAAAAAAACCTCATCACGTCTTTTTATCGACGACTACTGATAACATATATTTCTTCTTCTTTGAACTGGCAGACTGGACGGAGTTTTGGCATATTGCTGCCCCCGACAGTCTTAAAACGTATTTGCCTTTGAGGGGTGTCCCATTTTAAAGTCACAAGATAGCCCTTAACACTTGTTTTTGAGGGCTAGTGAGATTGAGGGTTGAGATTGAGAATTAAGATTGAGGGTTAAAATAGGAATTGGGATTGGGCCTTAGAGTGCATCACAGCACTGAGACAGCACTAGTAAAAATTACAAATGATCTTCTGATTGCCTCAGACAAAGGACTCGTCTCTGCACTTGTTTTATTAGGTCTTAGTGCGGCGTTTGACACAATTGACCATCAAATCCTGCTACAGAGACTGGAACATTTAATCGGTAAAATAAAAGATTTGTCTTTTAACTCCCATTTAAAATAAACGTCACGGACCGCGTTTTTTCATCTGCACAATATTGCAAAAATTAGGCCTATCTTGACACGAAAAGATGCAGAAAAATTGGTCCACGCTTTTGTTACCTCTAGGCTGGATTAAATCAAGTCAAGTCAGGATTTATTTCTAGAGCACATTTAAAATGACGGCAGTCGACCAAAGTGCTGCACATTGAGGGGTACAGAGTTAAAACAACATCAATAATAAAAATAGAATAGATGTAGAAAACAACGATAAGAAAACAGAGCAAACAGTGCAAACTATTAGAATAGCAATTAAAAAAAAAAACTTAATCGTGATCATCGTGCTCAGGCTGAATGATATGCCAGGTGGAAGAGAAAGGTTTTTAGGGAGGATTTAAAAGTCTCTAGGGACTGGGAAGATGGAATGTGAAGGGGGAGGCTGTTCCAAAGCCTGGGGGCAGCCGCTGCGAAGGCTCTGTCACCTCGAGACTTTAGTCTGGTGTTTGGCACCACCAACAGTAGTTGGTCCGAATTCCTTAAGGTTCTGGTTGGGAAATGGCGCAAAAGGAGCTCAGAGAGGTACAGAGGGGCCAGACCGTTGAGGGCTTTAAAAAAAATTAAAAGAAGTTTAAAATCAATACGAAAACGGACCAGGAGCCAGTGGAGGGAGGCTAAAACTTGGCGTGATGTGGTCGCGCGTTTTGGACGAGCTGTAGACGGTTGAGGGAGGACTGATCCAGGCCAACATAGAGGGAGTTACAATAGTCTAATCTGGTGGTTATGATTACTGTAATTACTTATTATCAGGTAGCTCTAATAAGTCTTTGAAAACTTTCCAGCTTATCCAGAACACAGCGTGTTATGCCCAGTCTAGGGGTGTCTGGGACACAACATGAAAGGCCCCCATCTTCCCCAAGTCCCAAGTAGCCACAATGAAAAAGATGTATGGAACGATCAATAGTGCGAATTTATTTACAATATTTAAATAACAGAATTAACTGAAATAGTAACTTCAGGGTGGACTAAGGCCAAAATAACAAACAAAAACAAACCTGCCCAGGGGGTAAGTAAATAACCTAACCAAACAATAAAAAAAACAAATGACAAAAAGCTTACCTCCCTAACTAAATAAACAGGAGAAAAAGGGTTGGTAACACAACTGGCAGTCCACCCCTACGATTTAACAGTCTTTAACAATAATGATTTACTGCAACAACAATATGTGTGGCCGGTTGGGAGAGGAGGAAGGTGAGGTCTGCCTGCTAGCTCGCAGCAACTGCCATCTTTGTCCTTTAAAAACCTGACCCCCCTTGGCGGCAGCCAATCAGGAATGAGCACCGATCAAATTCACCAATCCTTGCCGGGCTATGGCACACACCTATTTGCATACAGAAAAACACAGAGAACACGCACAGAGAACACATGCAGCAAAACACACGCAAACAAAAATAAATTACGACAACAGTCGTAACACAGCGGCACGTATAGTGACAGGAACTAAGAAACAAGATCACATTTCTACTGTTTTAGCTTCTCTGCACTGGCTTCCTGTAAAATCTAGAACTGGATTTAAAATCCTTCTCCTAACTTACAAAGCTCTAAATGGTCAGGCTCCGTCATATCTTAGTGAGCTCATAGTGCCCTATTATCCCAACAGAATACTGCGCTCTGAGAATGAAGGTTAAGTAGTGGTTCCTACAGTCACCAAAAGTAGAACAGGAGCCAGAGCCTTCAGCTATCAGGCTCCTCTTCTGTGGAATCATCTTCCTGTTTCGGTCCGGGAGGCAGACACTGTCTCCACATTTAAGACTAGACTTAAGACTTTCCTTTTTGATAAAGCTTACAGTTAGGGCTGGCTCAGGCTTATTTTGGACCAGCCCCTAGTTAGGCTGACATAGGCCTAGTCTGCCAGGGGACACACTTCCTATAATACACCTAGCACCTTCTCTCCTTCTCTCTCTGGCCTTTGCTAACGCTCATGTCCCGTTACTGCATCTCGCTAACTCTGCTCTACTGCATGTCACTAACTTGGCTTCTTCTCAGAGTTAGTGCTCCACTGTGTGGCAGGTTACCTTGGTTTGCAGCTGTGCCTGGATCGTGTAACGTGGTTGTGCTGTTGACGTGGTCGTGCCTGGTGCTGCCTACTGCTACTGTTATTATTACTCATAATTCTACTGTTATATACGCATATGGCTATTGTCACATACATATACTATCATATATTAATATATACTTACAACATATAGTACCACAATTACCATAATTATTATATTATTACTTAAATGAATGATATAAGCTTTTATCATTACTGTCTGCCCTGCATCTCTCTCTCTGTCTCTGTCTCAATTTCTCTCTCTCTCTTTCTGTCTCATTTTGTCATATGGATTACTGTAAATTTATTATGTTGATCTGTTCTGTACGACATCTATTGCACGTCTGTCCATCCTGGAGGAGGATCCCTCCTCAGTTGCTCTTCCTGAGGTATCTACCATTTTTTTCCCCCCCGTTGGAGTTTTTCCTTATCTGCTGTGAGGGTCCAAAGGACAGAGGGATGTCACATGCTGTAAAGCCCTCTGAGGCAAATTGTGATCTGTGATATTGGGTTTTATAAAAAAAATTTATTGATTGATTGAATAAAGCTTGAATGCTTCACGATGTAACTCAATGCAACCTCTGTGAACGGTTGGCTGTGGCCACCAGCTCGTGCTATCGATGTCAGTACACACAATGCAGTATTAATGTAGCAGGGAAACAATAGAGTGCCTCCTCTGACGCAACCTTTTGGCAGTCGCCATCTTGGGGCGTTTTTTTTTTTTTTTTGGAGCCAGAAATAACCATATTTGGGCAAGAGGTGGATCTGTCCGAGAAGTCAAGGACACTATCGCAAACAGACTGCCACTCAAAGCAGCCCACCCTTAGTCATGTGTAACTTAAATGAAATGTAAACATGTGAGTAATATAAAAATTCACCCCCGGAGCAATTATCATGAGGGGGAAAATAAGCTATAGAGACCAGGCTTTGTAGCAGGCTGTAAACATGTTTATTTCTGCTGCTGCTATTATAACAGCACTGTTTCTGGACAGAGCAGTATCACTCTTTCATGTACCATGTAGAATATTTGCATATTTTCTGAGTAACAGCAGCATTACACAGTAAAATTCAAATCAAAGTTTATTTACCATTATATGACATTGCTGTCTGAAGACATACTGTTTATTGAAGGGACAACTCTCACCTTTTTCACAAAGGGTGAGAATAACAACACTTGCATCTTAGCCCTTGCTGCCTTTACTGATATTGTGGGACAGATAGAAAACTAATTTAACAACTTCTTCACATTAGTGATGCATAAAACATCTAGCTGGTGTGCCTTTAATGAATATAATAGTGTTAAAACATACAGTCTTCCTCTGTCTGACAAAAATATATCAAATAGTCCTTTACCCTCTATTGCTAAAAAATATTTACAAAAAAGTCAAATTAAGCAAAGGGAAGAGAGTGAATGTCTTAAAATATGTGGGAACAGACAGCTGCAAGGACATGATACAAAGAACTGAAGCATGTGTGAGGGACAAAGAAAAAAAATGGCTCATCATAGCTTGAAGTAGTGACAATTACATACTGATCAGAAACCTTAAATTCTAACCCAAAGTTTTGAATAGAAATAAAGGTGTACCTGACAAACAGGATTTAAAACATGACCACGACAGTAAATCCATCACAATTCACTATTTCTTTTGCTTTTTTTTGTCTCTGTCACAATGCTAATGCTAAGCTGCAAGCAGCAGCTGCTTTGGAAACTCTTTCTTGCAGGACAGAAAGATGCTCCGACATCTGAGATTTGAGAGCTATCGGTCAAACAACCACTGCAATGTGAGAAACAACAAAACTGGCATGACTGTTTCCACAATTTCCTCGGGACATAGCTTGTGAATGTGATGCTATGAAGCAGCTGAAGCTCAAATATGGGAATTCACTGCTGTGTGCCAATAAAAATGATAGTAAGTACAACCCCCATTCTAAAAAGTTGGGACACTGTGTAAAACAAATAAAACAGAATCTGTGATTTGCAAATCCTTTTTGACCTGTATTCAATTGAATACAATCCAAACACAAGATATTTGATGTCCAAACTGATAAATGTTATTGTTTTTTGTAATACATACATTTATTCTAAATTTTACACCTGCAACATGTTCCACAGAAGTTAGGACAGGGGCAACAAAAGACTGGGGAAGTTGCTAAATGATCAAAAACCTTCAGTTTAGAACATTCTACAGGTAAAGCAAGAGTAGGAAAGAAGTTAATTTTCAAAACTTCAAGAATTACTGTCCACTTCCTATATGTAGGGTGTCACACAGTGGTAAACATGTTCCTGTCCCAACTTTTTTGGAACATGCTATAGGCATCAAATTCAAAATGTGTGTTTATTTACAAAAAACAAAAAAGTTAATCGGTTTGAACATTACATATTGTGTCTTTGTACTGTACTCAACTGAATATAGATTAAAAAGGATTTGCAAGTCATTGCAATGTGTTTCCATTTACATTTTACAGAGTCACAACTTTTTTGGAATAGGGGTTGCAAAAGATAAGAGTGATTAGATGTTAACAGTAATAGATTACCTGTGGTAACCAAGTTTTTAAGTCTCTGAATGATGATAAGTATAGTGTCCAAAGAGAAAAGTAAAATCCACAAGTAGGAAACCAAAGTATGGTTCTTTACCTGCTTGCATTTGGCTGTTGTGAAGTCAGTCCTCATCATTAAGACTTTAATCAGTCAATAAGAATAAAAAGGTTTCAACAATTTCTTCTTTGACTGCTACCAGTTTGTTTTTATGTGAATATAAAAGTTCATTCTTGACCTTAGCCTAACAAATTAATATTAGACTGTAACCCCCTTTTAATCTTGCCGACCTCCAGTTGTTTGACTTCTCCCCTTGCTGCAGTTATGTAGAAGTGCACTCCAGGGTGTGTCAGTACGCTGTGACATCACTGCAGGGTGCGGTTACAGGTGTAGGTGCACACTTCTGACCATACCTCAAGGTCGACTTACTGGCTTTACCCCAAGCTTTTGACTGCATTACACAATGATCCGCTCATGAAAAGGTGTGACTGAAAGTTTAAAAAAACTTAAACTGTCTCTATGACCCAAATCCTGTTTTCCCATCATGTCAATGACCAATTCTGACTAATGGCTTCACTACTGACTTATATTTTATTTGCTAACCTGATGAACTCTCCAGTTTAGCGCGATTAGGCAGGCTCTGGCTACTCTAAAACTCAACCTACAGGCATCTTAACACAAGCTTCAACATTCACATTCATATACATGATTAATCCATAAACTAAGAACTTTGTCTATTTTCTGGGACGGCACAAAACAGCCCAAAAGCTGAGTAAACAGAGATATTCAAGGAATGGTGAGGGCAGCATTATAAGTGAATGACAATTAAAAAAAAAATTTTTTTTAACAGAACTGATTTACATTATTGATAATGATTGGAAAACAGATTTCAGGTTTAAATTGGTGTTTTAACATAAAACACTTTTATGGAACTGAAACCATTAAAAGAGTAAGAGCCACTTCAGGTCCCATCAGGCATCCAACTGAGGGTTTTATGTGTACAAATACAGATGGGTATAAACCACATGTGTCCCTTGTCCATGATGTGAATTTTTACGCAGAGAGCCAAGAAAAGATAGGCAGGTTGTCCAAACTGTGGCTCTCCTCTCGTTCATACATCCTCACACACAATCACACTCACACACACTGTTCAGAAGCAATGCTGAATGAAGCATGATGTCTGACTGAAGCAGACAGATGAGTCCCTTTCTATTCAGATGTAGATCAGAGTTCATTAGGAGAGTCTGTGCTTCAGTACTCCACAGTCACTGCTTTGGTCTTGAGGTATTCCATGAGAGCATCCTCACCTGTGGATAAGACCAACAACAAAACAATAATAATTGGACTGAATTATGAACAGTTCAACCAACTGGAGAATAATCCTTGTCGGATTTTATTTGGCATATTATAAGAGGTGAAAGTATCCAATATTTCAAAAAGCCAGAAACAGTAAGTATTTCTAGTAACAGAATTGGATTTTTACTTCTTAACTTTATAAGCTAGTGTCCCCTTCTGGGGGTTTGAGCCCCAGGTTGGGATCCACTGGTCGAAACAGTGATTAAATCCGCTCTAAACCAAATTGTGTGGAAAACAATGCTTAAAATGAGATTTGGACTATGGTCTCCAACAGTGGTGTAATGGACGGTACATTGAGGTTTATGGGGTATACCCACTTCTTTTTCTGACTGTTTACAGTATACCCACCAATCAGCCAAAAAAACATTGAAATATTATAGGACAGTATAATCACTTCCTACTTGGTAACATACCCATCTACCTAGTAGTACAACCACCTTATCAATTATCCACCACAGGATCTAAGGCATAGTCAGCTTATAAATACTACAGACAGGGTCTGAAATTAACACCCACCATGCGCTAAATACGGGTAGACTGCCTGTTTGGAAAGTAATTTTCAGAGGGCTGTCCACCACACTGGCGGGTAAATGTTTGTACCAAAATAGCCACGTAATAAAATGCCAATAGTTTCTACAACGTTTTTGTGTCATTTACTGTCACGCTGCTTCTGCCCTCTGTGTTGGTGATGAGTTTCATAGGTACGTCCCAAGTCCCTTAAAATTACTGCTAACCACCTAACCTAGCCACCTTACCTAACTGTTTAGTCCCTCCCACTTAGGAAAACATTTAAGGAGTTAGGAGTGAGGAGCGAGGATTGCTGATAAGAGACATGAGACGGCCTTAAAGATGGCGGAGCTCGAACGACTTCCGGTTCAAGTAAGGAGTTAGGAGTTAGCAGTATAAAATAAGAGACTTGGGACGTACCCATAGTCACACAGCAACAGGGCCTTCACGATGCATTCAGGTACACCTTGTAAACTTGGTGCATTCATGTACACTCAATAATCAATCCTCGCATCGCCACAAAGGTTGTTTAAAACAGGATCGTTTCTTCTTTTGTTTTGTTTTGTTTTCCTTTGTTGACCATTTGTCATCTCTCTCTTGTTGTTTCACTAGAGCATTTTTAATACAAAAATAATTAAATCCCATTCACTTTTACATAGAAAAAATTCTACTTAAAACTCAAATTAAGTTGCAAACCCCATAATATTCTTGTTCAACAGGTCTCCTGGTATCTCTGTGATCATTTTGAGGTTATTCTACTGCAGCATTTTTAGATCATTATATACTTAAGTCATACTCATGTGCATACAATTTAACCAGTAAAAATATACATCTTCAAAATAAACTAAACTATCACTTGCCACGGCCTGCTAGACCTGCTTGCAACTGTTAATTTGGCTGGTAGAAAATACGCTTGCCCGGTGGATTTTTTCATCCACCAGTCCCCTTGGCCAGTGAGTCAATGAGTTAATTTCAGACACTGACTGTAGACAGTGTCATGTCATTATCAAATCACAAATCATCATCTTTACCTGTCGGCTACATAATCTATTTGGAGCTTAAATAGCGTAAATTCACAAGCTAGCAACTTTCTCAATGTGTGCAGCTCCACAATAAAAGGCCTTCATGAGGCAGACAAAAGCAAAGCCTGAGGCAAAGAAGAGCTTATCTTTTTTCAAAAAAAAATTGTATTAAAGCACCCTAGAGCCACAGAAAGAATCATTAGGTTGAGTTGTAATCATCACAACTTGTGAAATGGCCTTTGTCCATAAAATCAGTAAGTCCTCCTTTATCTCAATCTTTACATTAAAGCCTGAACAAACATTCAAATCAAAGGTTCTGTATATGTAACTTTTAGAAAAATCCTTGCTTTTAGTGTCCCCTCTCTCTGAGTCCGCTGAATGAACTACAGTCAGCATCCTACAGCTCATGCTCCGGTGCTCACACTTCTTAGCCGTAAGAAAGCACCTGGGCATCGGACAAACCAGTGAAAAACACTGAAGAACACTGAAAGTCACAGACCATCATCGTGTTGATAGTATACTAGAAATTAAATATCAATCATATTTAGAATGACATTACAGCATTACATAATTAGCAATTTTTCAAAAACTTCTTTTGGACCATTGGCTCCATGATAGGTAGTTTACCGTTTGCAAATTATTTCATCAGCTAACACTACAAGAAACAAAACGCAGATCCATGTACAATGCATATTAACTAAGTTACAGCTAGCTGGCTAACCTTAGTTCAAGACACAGCTCCCTGGTCTCCCCTGCATCAGTCTTAGCTAGAAGAAAGCACTTCTAACTGTTACATTATTAATTGTTGGCTAAATCAACACTAATTATAAAGCTACATAATTTAGTATCATGTTAGCTGTCAAAGTAATTTGGCAACCTAACCAACTAACATATGCGCTCAGATAGTATTTTGCTGGCACTACCGTTAGTAAGAAAGCTATCTGAGATAGACAGCTAGCTGTAACTAAGCTATGCTCCATTAATCTGGCATAGGTTGCTTCATAATGTCAGCTGATAAAAAAGCCAAATTTGCAAACTACAAGATAGCTGTAGATCAGTCTTGGAGTCTGGATAAATTAAATGACATAATCATTCAAGGCAGTGTTTTGCTGTGTTAGCTAGCTAGCAATTCCTCTGCGTTAGCAAGCCAGCTAAAACTACAATATCAAAATATTTTCCACATGTCAGTGCTTCCTCTAACATTAGGATTTCTTTTCAGCACTAGGGGGCACTCAAATTATGATATGGGACACTGAATTTCATGGATTCACTGTTTATCAGACCAAAAAATGAGAAGAATTAGCTAGCTAGCACAAATCCCTATCTTGCTCTGGCTTAATAGAATGCTCCAGGTATACCGTCATTCTGTAGGCCAACACGGAAAACAGCATCGCCCTAGTTCCATCGTCATTTTTCCATTGGATTTCAAATTGTTGCACAAAATAAGTTCTGTGGCAAACAAATGTTTATGATGCTTACATATTTTGTTCAGTGTGATAATCATAAATGAACACCACTTTATGATTTTTGAAGCTAAATGTAATCACCAGAGGTAAAAAACTAACATTAGGCTATACAACAGTCACGTCTTGACTGTAGGGGCAACGTGTTGGTATGATGACGTGTCTCATTTAGTACCTTGTTAGCAAACAACCTTTTTTAAGATACATAAACGCTTCAAAATAAGCAAGCGAGGTATTTACTGATGTATTTTATGTCCTAGAACAAAAATGTGAAAATCTCTTAAACCTGTGTGAACCACAGACCTTATTTCAAGCGACTAACAAAAGACCCATTCAAAAAACCCTTTGACTTTGAGACGAGTGAATCTATCTTCTGCCGAACCAGTCCCAGTCATGACATTCACACTTTGACTCACCGAGGTCTTTTCCGAAGCCAGACTGTTTGAAGCCTCCGAAAGGTGAAGCCACGTCAGTCTTGTTATAGGTGTTGATGAATACTGTTCCAGCCTCCAGCCGCTCACTTACATACATGGCCTTGTTGATGTCACGGGTGAACACGCCAGATGCCAAGCCATACTCTGTGTTGTTGGCTCTCTGAAGCACGCCTTCCACATCACTGTGGTTTGCAAGAGGTACAGAGGATACCGGTTAGTATCTTGACCTGCATGACAGCACTGCACTGCACTATTTTTTTTGACTTACCCATCTTTGAATTTGGACACCACCATGACTGGGCCGAAGGACTCCTCTTTGGCAATAAACATGTGGTCCTCCACATTAGTAAACACAGTGGGCTCCATGAAGAAACCTGAAGGAAAATGACCATATTGATGATTACTTAATGCAAGTTTCTAGAGAAGACTGAAAACAAGACAAAGCAACTCCTTTGTGCCAAATGCCAAAATCAGAAACTGACAGTCAATCCACAGTCAATTAATTAGCTATAATTCTGATAGTATGCCTTTTCAAAATGGCATCAGCTTGTTCAGATATTTTCCTGTTTACCACCTGGCAAGACCCTGGCAAAATGTTAGCACGCTAGCTAACACAGCTCCCCTGATAACTTGGATTTGTTGTTAGGACTTTGTTGTTGTAGTTTAAAAGTTAAGCTCACAAATCATCATTGATCAATCATTGATACATAAATAACGCTTATTTTTTATATACAGGCTTAATGGCCCAAAGCCCGGCCACCAGATGCTTGCCAGTGAACCCCCCCCCCCCGGTCTGGCTCCAAGTGGGGGTCTCAGTGTCCTCATACCGGGCAAGGTACTTGAGGTCCAAATTTGCCGTATCATCCAGGTCTTCTTGAATCGCTCTTAGTCTAGCCCCTTAGCTGGCACCACTTTGCCTTGGGAGACCCTACCAGGGGCTAGTAGCCCTGGACAACAGCCTGCTGCCCCCACAACCTGGCCCCAGATAAACGGATGACAATGGATGACTGGATGGATTTTAACATTCCCACCAAAGCTAAAATTTTAATTTCTGTGAAGTGCTAACTTTGCTCTATGCTTCTACAATCTGGCATTGTGGGAGCATTAATACATTTGTCTTCCTTGCATTTCAAAATTTGCCCCCTGTATCCTGTGTGTAAATGTGACCTTACTAGACTGAAAGTTAGTCCTATTAGGTGCAGACACTGTGTTGTCGGTCTTTTTAATTTTTTTATTTATTTTATTAATCCCCAAGGGGAAATTCAAATTTTATTTTATTTTTTCCCCACTCTGTTGTCAATTACACACAGGTCCGAACACACGCATGCACAAACAGGACCTATATGCACTAAGTGGAGAGATGTCAGAGTGTTATGTGACATTACGCTGCAATTAACTTTATTTTGAAAAACGAACACCGGAGTCATTACCTGCCTGTCTGGTTGTACTGCGGCGCGCTCAAGAGTGGAGGGGAGACAGAGGCCTCTAGTTTCACAGACCGGGCAAGGCGGGGGCGCAGCGCACCTGCACTTCGCCAACTGGGTGTGGCCAGGCGGATTTTGCAAGTTTGGCACACCGTGCGCCTGGCGCAGCTACTCCTCTTCCCCACCTCCGTCCCCCCTACCTGCGCAAGTTGGAAAGAGGGAGGAGAGAAGGCGTGGAGTGGGTTTTACACACATCACACCAATCAAATGAGCCCCTCTCCTCGCCCTTAAATGCGCCGCGCGAAGGCGTAATGAGAGTTTACTCAATTTGCCATGGCAGAAGAGAGCAGCAGCGTCAGATGGCCAAACTTCTCCCAGGAGCAAACTGATGTTTTGGTCCGGGAGGTCCAAGCTCGCAGTGTCTGAATATACGGAACTGCGAGCAGACCTCCACGGGCTGATGATGCAAAGGTAGCCTGGGAGGAGGTCACCACAATTGTAAATCATTGTTGCGTTTCTCTCGTGCGCGCACACTCTCTCTTTCTCTCTCGCAGTCTCACTCTGTTTCTTTTCTTTTGACTTTTCTAAGATGACAGATGCTGAATATATACTCCCTATCTGATGCTGTGGCTGTTTGTGGTTGGCTGAGAGGGATGTGAACTCATTAGTTTGCAGCTGTGTTAATCAAATCAGGTTGGGTTTCCATTACGCGTGCCAAACGGTGCCAATCCCCTGTGATCTGACATCAGATGTGACGGGACAGTCAATACAGAGATATATTTATGTGCTGATTGCAGATAATTGCATTGAATAGTGTTTTTTTGGGTATTTATTGCATTGTTAATGTGCCTGATATTCTGGAAACCTGCCTGTGAGGTTTTGGTGACGTGTGTGCACTGTCCACCGGTCAGCCAAACTTCCACTTAAACCGGCTGCGCTAAGCCTGCGCTGACAGTAGACCTGGTTTCAGCTGGCGAAGCCTTTTGGCATGAAACTGTCACTGTGGCAAGCTGGATCTGTCGACACCTCCCCCTGCTGCGCCGCCACACCCATCTCAGCGCACCTCGGTCTGCCAAACTACCTAACTGAGCGCGCCTCGGGTTGCGCTGCTCGAAACAGCTCTGCGCGGGGTTTGCCACCATGCGCTGCGCCGGGAAACTAGAGCCCATAGAGACAACAGTCCGAAGTAGAGGGAGAGAAGTTTAAGTTTTTAAGTTTAAGTTTAAGTTTATTTCCTTTATTAATCCCCCTGAGGAGAAATTCAATGTTTTCACTCTTGCTTGTCAATTACACACAGGTCTGAAAGACACACACATGCACAAACAGGACCTATACATGCACAAATTGGAGAGATGTCAGAGTGAGGGGGCTGCCCTTGGTGAGGCACCCCGAGCGGTTGGGGGGTTCGGTGCCTTGCTCAAGGGCACCTCGGCCAAGAGGTGAACTGGCACCTCTCCAGCCACCAGTCCACGCTCCATATTTTGGTCCGGACGGGGACTCGAACAGGCGACCCTCCGGTTCCCAACCTAAGTCCCTATGGACTGAGCTACTGCCGCCCCAGGGTGGGAGGGAAAGGTAGCCTACCTGAGCAAGGTTTGATGATTTTTTGTTCAAGCCTGTGAAAACGACCCTAATGTTAACGTTAACGTTCCTGCTATCTCTTCCTCTCACTTTCATCACGCTGTCATCATCTGAGCAAATGGCATTGAACTTTTCCGTGCTGGATATGGATGGATGGAAAATGGCTTAAATGAGTCTGACAGGCCCTTCAGGATCATTGCAGTTAACAAGCCATCACTTAAAGTTTCTCCTGCATTCCTCAGCGCTGTGTAGAGCTTAGATTGGCCCAAAAAAATCCAGCCTGACCCCACCTGAGCCCGTGCATGTTTTTTTTCCGAGCCCATTTATTAATTTGCAACACCTGCTACCTGTGTACCACCCCCACCCCCACCTCCAGACAACCTGGTCAGTGTAAGAGCATATTCAAGATCAACAGTATTCAACACACTTTTAATTGCTTTTGTGTGTAGGTGAAGACAGACCTGAGGAACTGGCAGCATCAGTGGGCCACCTCATGTGACAGCCTTCAAGCTCTTTTTCAAAAAATCAAGAAAATTAAAGTCCTCTCAGCCTGGCTGCAAACTGTGCCATTAGATTAGACTACATTTGTGTATGAAGTTGTGCTACAGTTGTGTAGTGAACAAATAGTGTATTTATAAAAACATTCAGTTTTAAATTGTCTTGTCCGGTGTGTATCTACCTGGCCTATCCACCTGTTTGCCTCCGTACACCAGTGTAGCTCCCTCCTTAAGTCCGACCTCACAGTATTCTAGCAGCTTGTCCAGGTGGGCTTTGTGATTCTGTGGACCATGGTCTGTGGAGCGATCCAGTGGGTCTCCAATCTTCATTTTCTTGAGCTCTTCCACCTTGGAGGGTAAGGGTGGGGAAATAGACAGAGACTTGCTGGGCTTAAGGAAGCATTTTTTTTCTTCTGCTCAAACTGACACTTTAAAATTGCATTATGGGAAGTGTAGGAGTCAGTTTTTGCAGCGTGACCTATACTAAGCACTAAAAGTTAGGATATCTCAGCCTCTGCTGATTCAGTATTTATTTTCCAATGTACAGTATGTGCCAGATTATTATTGAGGAGGGCTGCATCAGTGTTTTTTACTCACCACTCGGCTAATGTACTCATCATGAATGGACTCCTCCACAAACAAACGTCCAGCAGCAATGCAGTTCTCACCTTTGTTGAAATACACAGAGCTCATGCCCTGTTAGCAGCAGACACACAAACACAGATATAGAATTAAGAGCATGGTATTTGACCCACCCCACTTTTAAAACAAGCTGGACATGCATTCACAGATTTTGACTTTAGCACTTTAACCCACCTATTCATCATTTATAAGCAGTTTACAAAACTGTATTTTCATAGCAATCCTTTGAAAATATATAGGCTTATATGTCACATTTGCAACATAATAATAACATCAGTAAAAGCAGCCCAGCTGGTCACCAACATCATTTTACAATATTGATAATTGACCCCTTGCTAAGTCCCACCCATAGAATACAGACTGGCCAATCATAGCGTCAAATCAGCTGGCTCCAACAACGGTCCAACAACAACATGGCAGTTCTTCACAGACTCTCATGCAGATTTCCTTCATTTTTAGGCTGGTTTTGTTGATTTCCAGCTACACATTGTGCCTGGGGCATGTGTATTATGATACTTGTTACCTGGAGAGGTTGGAAGGAGATCGACGTTTCTTTCCCATTTCAAAACCAAAATTAAACCCTGAAAAGTGTAGGGTTAGCTAGCTTGCTACTGAAACCTACTGAATGTATACACATGCTGATTTCGCTTTTTAATAATTATAACACTTTAAAAAGGCCTACCCTGCTCTACAGGAACCAGGGAAGGGAAGCAGGGAAACTTAATGATATTCACCCAACTTTATGTCATCACAGTGTGTGCAGATAAACGGTGTTTAGCTTCCCCTGGAGCTGCCTGTCCATCTGACGGCAAAGGTTTGGCAGCTGGTGGCACAGGGGAAAGCCAAAAACCGTTCATCAGCACACACTGTGATGACACATAGCTAGCTGACTATCGACAAAGTTTTCCTTTATATTCACTATCTTCTGTCTCAATCGTCAATGATGTGATGATTCACTTTTACACTGTCCTCTTTAAACGTATTTCCATAGAACGGTTTGTATGATATCCTACGGAAAATGCAGGCACAACAGTTTGTATGATATCCTATGAATTTGCGCTCCACAAATGAGGTTACATCCTTAATGTACAGTTACGTAATTGGCGTAAAGTTGTGGAAGTTACGTAATAGGCAATAAAAGTTACTGTGGTTAGGTTTAGGAAAAGATTTAGAAAAGAAACATGGTGCAGACATACCCTAAAATGACTCAAAGTTCACATGGATCCGAACATGCGACTCCAGGGAAAAGTCTCTGGCAGTCTCAGTTTTTTCTTTCAAAATACATGCACACAGGCTGCATTGCTTTTTCTAGGAAAACTTACAAAAAATTTGCGAAAGCAGCCTGGATCTGTAGCTGACAGACTATATGGTGCGTTCGTTTTGTACTCGGAAGTCGGAAGTGGGACTGATGTCACCTCCTATTTGACAACAGTTTTTGTATTCTAGTTATTATTTATTTATTTAGCGAATGTAAAGTCCTTCAGCCAAGCAGTTGCCGTCTAATCTGCTGTATGGAGGGTGACTAAGCCTCCTTCAAGACTTTGTAGAGTGCAAGCTTCAATGATGTGTTACATTGTTTGCTCCTCTGCACAAGCACACAGTGGGCTTGAGCTGCTGCCCCACTTGTGAAGGCTGGCCAGGCAGGGGCCATGTCCAGTCCTGAATCTGTTTAGGGTTGACCACTGTCTCCTTGAGAGGTTGGTGCCAGGGACCAGCAGGGTAGGGTCTGACACCAGATGTTTGTGTGGGACATCTTTGGACTCCCATTCCTCTTCCCAAGCTGACTGGATGGTAAAGTCAGCGGGGGATTCCTCCAAATTGGACGTCTAGATGGAAGTCGGGCAGTGGGTGGATTGAAGATGTCTGTGTGGACTGGTAGATGAGGGGAGTCTTTGGCCTTTTGGAGCATCCTTTGAGTGAACTCGCCGGATGTGTGGAGGGGCTATGTTTGATAGGATGGGGAGCCAGGGGAGTGGTGTTGAGCGGATTGTCCCGGTGATGATCCTCATGGTTGTGTTGAGTTGGGTGTCCACATGGTGTGTATGGGGTGACCTGGACCAAACAGGGGTGCAATATTCTGCTGAGGAGTATGCGAGGGCCAGTGCTGAGGTGCGCAGTGTGGGGGCTTCTGCCCCCCATTTTGAGCCAGCAAGCTTGCAGAGCAGGTTATTTCTGGACTTCACCTTAGCTGCCATCCCTTTAAGATGTTCCTTGAAGGATAGGGTCCTGTCAAGGGTCACTCCAAGGTAAGTTGGAGTGGGGGCATGCTTCAGTTTAAGTCCGCTCAGGTGGATGTTCAGTTCTCTGGCAGCTTCAGCATTGTGGAGGTGGAACACACTGTTGACTGTTTTTGCTGGGCTTGGTTTTAGGCGCCAGGTTTTGCAGTACTGGTTGAGTTTGGCGAGGTCCTCATTGAGCACACATTCAAGTGAACCAAAGTCTGGTGCTTGGAAGGCCAGACAGATGTCATCTGCATAGATAAATTTGCGGGATTTGGTGATGGGTAGGTCGTTTGTGTATAGATTAAACAGGGCTGGTGCTAAAACTGACCCTTGCGGAAGCCCATTCTTCTACATTCTCCAAGCGCTCTTGTTCTGTCCGAGGTGAACTCTGAACCTCCAGTTGGAGAGCAGAGTTTTGATGGTTTCTGTTGCCCAGGCAAGGAGTGATTTTGAGAGTTTCAGAAGGAGGCCTTTATGCCATACAGTATCATAGGCAGCGGTGAGGTCGAGAAACACTGTCCCTGTTTTTGACTTCCTCTGGAAGCCATTTTCGATGAAGGTGGCTAGGGCCAGTACTTGCTCTCATGTGCATTCTAGTTGACAACGGTGGACAAGTCGGAAAAAAAATGGATGCCCGCAAGAAAGCCTTTGTTGCCCTTTCACTTTCGGAGTATAGACAGCTTCAAAACCATCCTGCACTCCAACTGATGAACACTGCAGATGAGGCTGACCTAATGTAAAACAAGTAAGATAAAATTGCTATAAACAGTACTTAAGCAGAGTGTTTACTCACTATGTAGGTGACCGGCAGCCATCTTGAATTCGTAAGTCGGGGTTGATGCGGCTGCTCCAAGTTTCCGAGTTGGAAATCCGATCTCAGGGTGCGTCCGAGTTTAAACTTCCGACTGGGAACAGGGAATTTCCGACCTCCGAGTACAAAACGAACGAACCATTATCCTCTAACTATCTTCATCTTTTCAAGCTGTTTTCAGTGCTGACAAACACATATTATAGGTCCCTCTGTCTACTTTTCTCTGAAATCACTTTTTCATTTTTCCAAAAACTCTATGTCAAGGACACTACCTGACATTTTTTTTAAGATCAGAACTAAAGGTGGATGGCAAAAAAAAGAACTGCACCTTGATGTCTTTGCTAATTCAAACAATCCATATGTGCAGGTGGTGATGATGTGTGGGATAAGAAGTGGAGTATCGCAGTGTCTCCAGTGTGCTCTGTGCATCTGACAGCACACTCATGTTCCCTGTAGCCATTTTACACACAAAGACTATCTAAAAACTAAAATGGTACTTGGTGATATATGCACAATATATGAAGAGATTATTGAAAAATAATTTAATGCAGTTTGACGGTATCTTGGATTTCTACAACCAATGACGTTAATATCATCAGTTAGCCAGGTTAACGTGGTTGAGGTGAAAATGACTCAGTATATTCATGCTTATTATCAGGTAAAGGAAAGCCAGACTTTCCTGAATCCTGTCACCTACTACAGCCTGGAATCATTCAGCTGTACGCGCTACTCTCCACAGCTGACCAGGAGTGTCAGCATGATACTTGGTGATATATGCACAGTATAAGAAGACAATACGGTGACAGGGGAAATTGGTGACACACAAGCATGTGTTTCCCCTGTCTCCAAAATGTGCCAGGTTGGAGTTTTATAAAAAGGTAGCGACCAGTGGCCAGACCGTCAGCAGCAAGCATCCAAGAGGAAGCGCCGAAAAAGTCAGCTAATGTCTGGCTTCACTTCACCATCTCAGCATGTGTGTTGCCAATTTCCCCAATTTCCCCTGTCTCTAAAATGTGAGTACGCAATGGTCAGGTTTCCCCTTAACTTCTTTTCTTCATCAACATTTTCTTTATAAATCCCAATTTATGCTTAGAAAATGGGGTACGCACATTTCAAGCCCTTTTTTTGTACACACATGGGTTATAAATGTTGCCCCTGGACTTCGCCCCGTGACTGTCCCTTAGCGACATGTTTTCGGAACCGTGTGAACTTTGTCATTTTAAGGTACATCCTCACCATGTTTCTTTTCTTAAACCTAACCTCCATAACTTAACGCTAATTACTTATCTGTATGTTAAGGACGTGGGGCGCAAATTAGTAGGTTATCATATGAACTGTTCTATGAGGATACGTTGCATTCGGCCAACATTAACCAACCCTGTCTTCTCTCTCTGTGAGTCTCACCATGCGAACAGCCTTGTCCATGTCACAGTCATTGAAGATGATGAGAGGTGACTTCCCTCCCAGCTCCAGAGAAACCTTCTTCAGGTTACTGAGTGCACAGCTTCAAACGGAAATCACAGAAAAAGAAGAGCATGAAGTTTCACCTGGCAGTTAAAGGTTTACAGTTTGAGGTGTACTGGGCACCATGCGCAGGTGAGGATAAGGCTTTATAAATAGGTAGCAACCAGGCGCTAGATGCTCAGCAGCATGCATCTATGAGGAAGCTACAAAAAAAATCGCAGACAGTGCAGAAAAAAACCAATTCAATTTCTGTAGTAGTAATATAAGTAATAGTATACCTTTAAGTCAACAAAGCAATGAGTTTATCAGGACATACCTCTTCATGATCTGTTTGCCAATAGGTGTGGAGCCAGTGAAGCCCAACTTGCGGATGTCTGGGTGCTCGGACAAACGCTGTCCTACCATGCCACCTAGAGGAGAGGATGGAATCAGTGAGGTGGATTATGGATTGAAGAGGAAGGTTCCATATTCAGTGAACTGAGTCAGAGGTATACAAGTGGCAGCACTTCCTTTTCTTTCTACATCAGCCCATAATTTATGTTTATACAGTTGGCATATGTTACAGAAAGAGAACACAGTGTATGGAATCGAAGGGGAACTGTATAAGGGTGGGGATACTGTATAGTGTCAACTACTGATTGTTAGCCTATCTGTAAATAGTTTGTGATTTCCTTGCTCTGTCTGTGGTTCTTATTTCTAAGCTCATTGTTTCCTACTGACGTCAATCTTTACAAACAGCTCGCAAATAAATAGTTTTACTTTTTTTTAAAAAAAGCTCAGCAAATTCCTGAAACACCTGGTCACTGTAGTTCTTATCAGATGTTACCCAAGCAGGAGGAAATAGTGTATTGTTTGAGACTATTTTTAGTGATGGGCTAATCCACATTTGGTGCTTTCGTGGCAGCAGGATGGTGTATGTTGGATTGAGTCTAAATAAACCACAGTTGAGTGTGTTCATGGTAATGAAGAAACATGTCACCCAGTGACACTGTGTGGCTCACTGATGTGTTTTCTTTTTTTTAATCATTTTTGGGCAGCAGTGGAGCTCTATGACAGAGAGGAAGAAGGGTTATCAGGGTTTATATTAGAGGCTGACCAATAGGATGTTTTACAAACTATCATTATCTGTGGAACTTGGGTCCGATAGTGGTCGATGCCTGTGCAGGCTCCAGTCTCGCTGGGACATACATCGCTGACTGGAGCTGAAGAGGGGAGGGTTGTGTTACAGGTCCAGTATGTAGGATTTAAGGGCTATATTGGCAGAAATGAAGCAGTAGAAGTATCTTTTCTTTAGAATAGAATAGAATAGAATAGAACAGAACAGAACAGAAAGAACTTCATTTATCCCCGAAGGGAAATTCAGCTGTCCAGCAGCTCATAAAAAACAAAAAAACATCCACACTTCCCCTCATCAACAACAACACAGTGGTACTAAAATAGAAATAGAATAAAATGAGTTAGTGTATAATTGCTTGAAAATAAGAACTGCTGTGTTTCCATTACCTTAGAATGAGCCATTTATATCTCCTCATTATGGAGATCGCCATGTTACACCTCCATGTTTCTACAGTAGCCCAGAACAAACCAAACACTAGCTCTAGATAAGGACATCAGCCACTGTAGTTAGAAGCCCAAATGCAACGCACAGGATTGGAAAAACACTGATTTCTAATGTGAAACTGCTTTATTCGTTTTGGTCGTTTAGTTTTAGTTTTTTACCAGTTTTATTTTTAACTCTGCGGATAATTTGGCTCCCAGTAAAAACCTCCTGAAGTGATCAGAAAAAAGGGAAGCACACATTAGCATGTGGTGGGCAAGCCACCTACTTCTGACATGCCAAACAGCGTCTCAGAAACACTGATTTGTAATGTAAAAACTGCTTTATTCAGGGATTTCATTGGTTTTAATCACCTGGTCTGTTTGTTTTGGAGAGGAAGAGACTTCTGTGGATAATTCAGCTCCCGGTAAGAACCTACTGAACAATGAACACTGAAGAAATTCTTACCAGAAGTTTTAGCTGGTTGCAATCTGTAATCTTCACCACTAGATGCCACTAATTCCCCCTAAATCTTGCACAATATTCCTTTAAATGATCAATGAATACAGCTCCTGAGAAAGCAGGTCTCTTCTGCTGAGTGAGTGTGTCTAAGTGTATTGTTCTTCATTTCAACATGGGTTTAGATGAACTTTTATGTCCAGCGCTGTAGTGCTACACCGAGAGTCCGTGAGTGAGTGATATCGGCTGATTAATTAAATGGCTTTTTCCTATTGCAAAGTATTGTTAATATAGTATCAGTTAACCTCAAGTTTCTATATCTTGATAATGGATATTTTGTGGAATAGACAACTTAAATACCATTAGCATTCTACTTAAAATGGTACATTTTATAATCTTTGACCCAGATTTTCCAATCCAGATCTGCATACGTGTTAGAACATGTGATGTAAATGTGTACATGTATCCTTGTGCAATGGTTTCCAAGCTCTGGGTCAGAACCCCATAAGAGGTTATAAGATTATTTCCAGACTAAGAAACAAGAGAAAAAAATTCCGCAACACAAACATTTTCTTTCTTGTAAAATACTATGCAGTTTTAACTTGTCAAGCCTCTAAAAATTAGTAAAATCAAACAGACTGAGAAGGCAATATCATTCTTTGACTGAATTGGTCACAAATTATATGCCCGTAATGTATAACAAGGGGTTACAAGTAGACTCTCCTTTGTATTAACAAGCAATCGATGTTGGGAATCACTGGCCTGGAGTTGCAATCAGTCTGATTTTATTTGCATTTTTCATATGTTTCCTTGATCTCATGACATCAAGGCCAAAAATCACAATTGATAATGAAAGAAAAAAAGACTATGTGGATGCTGTATTTGTGTTCAATACCTGATCCTGGCAAAATGTTGATGACTCCTTTTGGAATGCCAGCTTTCACTGACAGCTCTGCAAACTTCAGTGCTGTCAGCGGAGTGACCTGAAAATATTGGAAATACTGTATGACATCCCTCTGATACTAGATCCATTCAACCTTTGTAAATACTGTGATACTGAATCACCTTAACACTTAGCTAAAGAAACAGTTATTTCACTACTAATATACAGTACAGGCCAAAAGTTTGGACACACCTTCTCATTCAATGCGTTTTCTTTATTTTCATGACTATTTACATTGTAGATTCTCACTGAAGGCATCAAAACTATGAATGAACACGTGGAGTTATGTACTTAACAAAAAAAGGTGAAATAACTGGAAACATGTTTTATATTCTAGTTTCTTCAAAATAGCCACCCTTTGCTCTGATTACTGCTTTGCACACTCTTGGCATTCTCTCCATGAGCTTCAAGAGGTAGTCACCTGAAATGGTTTCCACTTCACAGGTGTGCCTTATCAGGGTTAATTAGTGGAATTTCTTGCTTTATCAATGGGGTTGGGACCATCAGTTGTGTTGTGCAGAAGTCAGGTTAATACACAGCCGACAGCCCTATTGGACAACTGTTAAAATTCATATTATGGCAAGAACCAATCAGCTAACTAAAGAAAAACGAGTGGCCATCATTACTTTAAGAAATGAAGGTCAGTCAGTCCGGAAAATTGCAAAAACTTTAAATGTGTCCCCAAGTGGAGTCGCAAAAACCATCAAGCGCTACAAGGAAACTGGCACACATGAGGACCGACCCAGGAAAGGAAGACCAAGAGTCACCTCTGCTTCTGAGGATAAGTTCATCTGAGTCACCAGCCTCAGAAATGGCAAGTTAACAGCAGCTCAGATCAGAGACCAGATGAATGCCACACAGAGTTCTAGCAGCAGACCCATCTCTAGAACAACTGTTAAGAGGAGACTGCGCCAATCAGGCCTTCATGGTCAAATAGCTGCTAGGAAACCACTGCTAAGGAGAGGCAACAAGCAGAAGAGATTTGTTTGGGCCAAGAAACACAAGGAATGGACATTAGACCAGTGGAAATCTGTGCTTTGGTCTGATTTGGTCCAAATTTGAGATCTTTGGTTCCAACCGCCGTGTCTTTGTGAGACGCAGAAAAGGTGAACGGATGGATTCCACATGCCTGGTTCCCACTGTGAAGCATGGAGGAGGAGGTGTGATGGTGTGGGGGTGTTTTGCTGGTGACACTGTTGGGGATTTATTCAAAATTGAAGGCACACTGAACCAGCATGGCTACCACAGCATCCTGCAGCGACATGCCATCCCATCCGGTTTGCGTTTAGTTGGACGATCATTTATTTTTCAACAGGACAATGACCCCAAACACACCTCCAGGCTGTGTAAGGGCTATTTGACCAAGAAGGAGAGTGATGGAGTGCTGCGGCAGATGACCTGGCCTCCACAGTCACCGGACCTGAACCCAATCGAGATGGTTTGGGGTGAGCTGGACCGCAGAGTGAAGGCAAAGGGGCCAACAAGTGCTAAACACCTCTGGGAACTCCTTCAAGACTGTTGGAAAACCATTTCAGGTGACTACCTCTTGAAGCTCATGGAGAGAATGCCAAGAGTGTGCAAAGCAGTAATCAGAGCAAAGGGTGGCTATTTTGAAGAAACTAGAATATAAAACATGTTTTCAGTTATTTCACCTTTTTTTGTTAAGTACATAACTCCACATGTGTTCATTCATAGTTTTGATGCCTTCAGTGAGAATCTACAATGTAAATAGTCATGAAAATAAAGAAAACGCATTGAATGAGAAGGTGTGTCCAAACTTTTGGCCTGTACTGTATGTGTACTCACCTGTGCTGGTTTAAGAACAAGTGTGTTCCCAGCTGCGAGGCAGGCAGCACTCTTCCATGCCAGCATCATGAGAGGATAGTTCCATGGAATGATGATGGCACACACACTGACAGAAAAAAAACATAGAATTACCACCCCATGGTTGTATGCCTCAGCGCACCAGTCGTGTTTCTCTTACAGTTTACATCCATGTCTGTGAAAACACGGATGCATGGATGCTTCACACATATTATCTGCACAGAATATCTATAAAATCAGCACAAGATTAGTGACACCAATTCAGTATCTGATCAGATGTTTCCCCTTCTATTCCTGCTGTCCCTAAAGGTGTTCTTGAGATATCACCTTCGTGTAAATGGGACAGACGCAAGGTCACACTGACCTTGACCTTTGACCACTGAAATCCAATCACTTTATTGTTGAGTCCAAGTGAACATTTGTGTCGAATTGAAGAAATTCCCTCAAGGTGTTGTTGAGATACCACATTCACAAGAATTACACAGACAAGGTCATAGTGACCTTGACCTTTGCCCTATGACCACCACAATCCAATGAGGTAATTGTTGAGTCCAAGTGGACATTCGTGCAAAATCTGAAGAAATTCCCTCAAGTTGTACTTGAGATAACGCGTTTGAATGGACACACAACCCAAAAATGCCTCCGGCCATGGCTATTGCCAGCACGAAGGCATGATAAACACACACAGCTCTGCAGTCAGTAAAACACAATAAGTGAACAGTAAGTGAAGCTGCAAGCATCGATTTCGGGTTCAAGTCAGCATGGACCTTCAAAACTTGAAAGCTGGGTAGGATCAAGATGTTTCACAGTTTAAAACATCTTATTAAAGATAACCTTAAAATTTTATGATGAGCAGACAGATGCCCATTTATTCACAACCAAATCTCTGTTCAATTTCAATTTTCAATTCAATTTTATTTATAAAGCCCAATATCACAAATTGCCTCAGAGGGCTTTACGGGATACGTCATCCCTCTGTCCTTAGGACCCTCACAGCGGATAAGGAAAAACTCCCCCAAAAAACCCTTAACAGGCAACGCTCTTCTTTAGCAACACTGTTGCTTCTTATTGGTCAATTTAATTTAATTTTTTTTTAAATTTTATATACTTTATTAATCCCCCTGAGGGGAAATCCAATTTTTTCACTCTTGCTGTCAATTACACACAGGTCTGAAAGACACACATATACACACAGGTCCGAAAGACACACATATATATACATATTTTGGGTATATTTTGGCTTTGTTAAAAATAGCCACCGAGTTGGTGCACGTAAATTTTGCAAAAGGCCAATGCAAATGTTAACAACTGGTGGCACCTCTTATTGAGCAATTTCAAAATAAATTCACACACGTGGTTCAACATTATAATTCAACATATCCCACAAGTTTTGTAGTGATTGGACAATGTCTGATTTATAGTCTAATTTGTGTTATGCCACCCCAGTTTTTACAGAGTATATTGCTAGTACTTTTACGGACATTTCCTGCAGGTTTTGTGATGATCAGCTCAACGGCCAAGGAGTTAGGTCCATTTATATGCTAAGCCACGCCCCCCATACTGTTCATTGGTCAGTATCTTCTAAACACAATAAACTACCAAAAAGATTTTGATAACCTTTGGTAAGCCTTGTCTAATGATGATCCACAGAAAATTAAGTACAAATCAGACCTACGGTTTTGAAAGTGATGTCGAAAATGTGTTTTTCAAAAAAATCTAAATTGCATTGGGACGCCACCAATTGATTACTTCGAATTATTTTACACACATGATTTAACATTATTATTGAAATTCATCCAAAGATGATCCACAAAAAATGTGTTTTTCAAAAAATTCAAAATGGTTATTGAGGCTTTTTAGTAGAGCACATTGAGCTGTGTTGCATTTTAAGTCAATCAGACTTAGTGTATAAGGAACATGGCCTTTTAAAAACTGAACTTTTGGGCCTTCATGCTTGACCCATAAATATGCACATGGACACGCATCAGTTGATTGGATCAAACAGTTCAGTATAATTCAATGACAATATTCAAATATAGAAAGCATTTAGTAAATCCACAGCTTTTACCCTAGAGGTTCTCTCTTTGTGAAGGTCAGGTTGCGATTAGGCCTGGCTTGGTTGATGGGGATTGTCTTGCCCTGCAACAAAGAAACCATGTGTGCCTTTAATATTATGATCAGTGTCAACTGTTTATAAGAATGCAGGGTGTGGGTGCCCGAGTGTTAAAAGAACACTTCACCCATAAAATGATCACTTGTATATAAATTACTCACCCTGTGTTACCTGGAATTCGTAAAGAAAACAATGTGTTTCTCTCATTCCTCCATGGTGAGGAAATAATCCAAAAAAGGTGAATATTCTTCATGAATTTAAACTAATTTGGGCAACTTCTAATAACAGCAAAAACTATATCAAAACATCAGCTTTCGTAAGACCATGTATTTTGGACATATACCTCACGAATGGTTGAGAAGGGATAAATATCTAATGAATATACTGCTGGTGGCTGGGAAAAAGGCTGTAACTAAGAAATGGATGTCACAGGAGAGCCCAACTCTGAATACATGGAATACATAGAAATCACAATGGACATTCACAATATGGAGAAAATAACAGCATTTGTTAATCATAAGATGGAACCATTTGCTTCACGATGGGAAGGCTGGGTGAATTATGTGAAACCCCTTAGGCCTGCTTTTGTATTCAAGGAACAGTGACTATATGGTAAAGAATAGGATCACTGCCTAATTGTTCATTTATAAAGACTGTTTGTTTCAAAGAAATACTTTGGCTATCTGTGACAAACATCGATGTATGATACGTGTGTACTGTATCTGAGAGCAATGTATGGAAATCTATGTTTGTTGCATGTTACCAATAAAAAATAAATTACAAAAGAAAAAAACCCATCGGCTTTCAAACTCTCACACAACTCGAGCAGTATAATCCAAGTCTCATTAATCCAGTCGTGTGTTCACTACTTCCCAAACACAAACGTTTTGGTTAGAAAGGTTACAATATAAAACACTTCCGCCTAAAAGTATAAGCCCCAAACGTGTCTGAGAACGCTTTTTCTACTCTTGCTACAGTATGACATCGCAATGTGCCTGATTTCTTTATAAGGCCATCTGCTCCAGGTACACTACTGCAAGTGTTTACATTATGTAGCCCACACTGCTACATGGAGTTACATGCAGACATCAGGGAAACATGTAATCTTGGTTGCCAATGTTGTAAACTTCTCTCTTCTTGTGTTTAGAAGCTTTTTTTGGTGACATTTCACGCTACAGAAAGAGCCCCTATACAAAGTCATCCCAAGGCTGCAAGTACACTGCTAATGTACATAGCCACATACTAATGTCAGGTCAACATGTAAACGTGGCTGTGGCTGTTGTTAATTTCTCCCTTATTTTGGATCATATTCCTGCTGGAACGTGTCTGGTTGTGTTCAGGAACTTATATTGGTGATGTTTGATGGTAAAAAGAGTTGGTTTTAAAGATACATGCAATAAACTGAGCCGAGACAGAGGGTGAATATAGCCAGATTAAACCCGGGGCCGTCAGCTAGAAAGACTCTTCACAAAAACAGGTCCAACAGTCCATTCTAAAGCCTACAAAGACCACCTTCAACAATATAAAGATGTCATATGGCTGTTCCACCTGTTACTCTCAGCTCATACAGTCTGGCTCCGGAAACCCCAAAGAACTTTTCACCACAATCAACAAACTCCTCAACCCCCTCAACAACTGTTCCCAATCCTTCACAGTCAAAAAATGCACCTCTTTTTTGTCATTTGTCCAAGACAAAGTTGATACTATCCACAGAGACCTGGCCACTACTCAATCCTGACTTCCCAAACAACTACAGACCTATCTCCAACCTCCCCTTTCTATCACTATCTATCTATCTACTGTAACGTGCTGTTCAGCTGCTTCACAACTCAAATCAATCAATCAATCAATCAATCAATCAGTCAATCAAGATCCCGGGCTCCTCCAGGCTGCATGTCGAAGTATCCTTGAGCAAGATACTGAACCCCAAATTGCTCCCAATGGCTGTTCCATCGGTGTGTGAGTGTGGTAAAACTGAGTAGCAGGTGGCACCTTGTATGGTAGGCCACCAGTGTATGAATGTGTGTGTGAATGGGTGAATGTGTAAAAAGCGCTTTGAGTGGTCACTAGATGACTAGAAAGGCGCTATACAAATGCAGATCCATTTACCATCCATTTACCACCTTGAAACCGCTCTCAGCATCACCGGCACTGCACTCTCCTGGCTCAAATCCTACCTCTCCCACAGATATCAGTTCATCAGCATAAACACTAAAAACATAAACTTCAAACTCCTCATCGTCACTTACAAAGCTCTCCACAACCTGGCCTACCCCTACCTGTCTAAGCTCCTCCACTGGCACACTCCCTCCCACACTCTTAGGTCTGCTGATGCCAACCTCCTAGTGAAAATGCATGTGTCTGGGAAGTATTGAGCATACGACTGGATAAATAAGACTTGCACTATACTGCACGAGTGAGAATTTGTAAACTGATGTTTTGATATAGTTCAATGTGGTCCCCGTTTACTTCAGTTCATGAAGATGTTCACCTTTTTTGGATTCTCCATTCACCATGGAGGCAAAAAAAAAGAAATCACAAATTCAACATAACACGCATTCATTAATTGATACAAAAATGGTCAGTTTGCGCAGGTGAAGTATTCCTTTAACCTACCTGGATTTTGTCACACCAGCCGGCAAAGTACCGGAAGGTCTGGATGGACATGCCTACGTGTGTCTTGAGGGCCAGAGTGTACACAGCTCCTGAGTCGATGGACTCGATAGTGGCCAGCTCCTCCTGGTGTTCCTCCATCAGGTCTGCAAGCCTGGAGGGAGAAGGTCAGAGGGGACAGAGTGTGGGGATGTATTTAAGATGGCTGAGACTGCCGGTCAGTGTGACTGTCTGCTCTAACTATGATCGGATGCTGACGTTACAGCTTCATGCAACATTTGATTGGCTGTACAGAAATAAGGAAAGTCAGCTGACCAGCTAATTAGCTGTCTAGCCTGTAAATTGATATTAGCGGTAAACATTTTCCTGGAGTATTTTTATTTGCTAAGGATGCTGATTTTGAAAAAGAGAGTACAGCAAGCCTGTGTGCTGTAGCATAAAAAAAAACATGTCATTTAGTCATGGTTGTTTGGCGTGTGTTTCTGGCCTTGTAGAATCTGGACTGGAGTGGTTTTTGTAATCATGCAATCCCACTGTAGTCCTCTAGGTGGAGCTACTCACCTGTAAAGCAGGCTTCCTCTGTCTCTAGGGTTCATCCTGCCCCAGGGTCCATTATCATAAGCTTCTTTGGCAGCTGCTACTGCCAGGTCTACATCCCCCACTGAGGCATAGGACACTTTACAGATCACCTGGTCAAAGACGCAATGGTCACACACACTCAAATAATCAATACAAGTGCAACAAACGATTCCTCAGACAAAACCTCCTGTGCATGTATGTGTGTGTGTGTGTGTGTGTGTGTGTGTGTGTGTGGGGGGGTATTCCTGTGACTCACTGATCCATCAGTAGGGTTGATGGTACCGTAGGTCTTGCCGTTTTCTGCATCCTCAAACTTGCCATTAATGAAACACTGGTGTGGCATTTTTACTGTCATGTTGTTCACGTCTTTGGTTGCCTGCATACAATACAGCAGTGACAGTACAGCAATCACACATCAGCCAACCCCAAACACGTGTGATGAAAAATATTTATAATAATATAATTTTAAATGAAAGTATCTAACTTTAAAGTAATCTCAAAACTCACTGACGAAAATAATGCAGTATTCATATACTTGCAGTATTATGAACTGGATGTCTGTGGTTTGTATTCCGTTTTCTGTTTTTAAATTTTATTTTTTTATGTTCAAAATAAATAAATTCATTCATTCATTCATTCATTCATTCACATTGGTGGGAAATATGCTGTAATAAGTTACTGTTAATGCAAACCCAACATTTCCAGCCTCACATTAAATGTATGTAACTAAACATGACTTTTATTATGATGGGGTCACAGGAAATGCAATGTATTTTCAGTGAGCCATTGTTCATCATAAACGCATCTACAAAACAAAACAACAGTAATTTGGGGCATTTTCTGACAGTGGGTAAGTCTGAAATATTGCAGGGAGACAGGGACAGTCAGCAGCAGCCTCAGTGAGCTGTCAGATGAGGAGTTGCAGGCGACAGGCTGCACACCCTTAACCACTTATTCAAGATTTGTACTTCTTTGTCAAATCAATGCCGTACCTGTGGCGTAGGCTCTGTGTAGACATGTACCCTATGCCATAGTGTAAGCCGTAGCCTGACATGCACTTCCCGAGAAATGTAACCCCACGTGGTGGCAACACGGGTCTCCTGTTTATTTTTGTAAACTGAAAACCATTTCCCTTGGAAGAAACGAAGATTTTATTTACTTTAATTTCACAGATAAACAATAAATTGTTAAGACAATAAAGCCCCCACAAAATAGAATTTTAAGTCTTGTGTGATTGATCCTGGCTTCATATTATTATTAGAGGAAAACCCCACTAGCCACTGGGGTAATTTAAACAATGTAAAATGTCATAATAACATTAGCATGTTTTATTTGTGGGGAAAACGTGTTAAGTAAAAGAGAGTTGTTTTGTCAATGAACCTTGTGAGTTGCAACGGAGCCGAATTTTGTAATGTAACCTTTGTTACATGTTGCTGTTGTTCTTGGCTTCACATGGGTGGAGGACATTTCTGCTAGCTACTAGGCTAATGTATACAATGTAAAATGCCATAGGCTTGTGCTAATAACATTAGCATGTTGTATTTATGGGGAAAATGTGTCCAGCAAAAGACAAGAGTTTTGTCTGTGAATCCTGTGAGTTATAATAAAGCAGGTGTGTGTTCTTCTGTTTAAAGTTGTCTCTATTAAGCCATGTTTAATGTGTGTTTGAATCAATCAAACTTTATAGCACTTCACAGAAACCCCGCCGCCAGCTTGTGTTTTGGAGTTGTAAATGCAAAGCAACACAGACACACCACTGCAAAAGTATAAATGCTTGCAATGGTGTTGGCTACAGCCTAAGCTCTGCGTAGAGCCAACGCACAACTATAAATCTGCTTAGTGAGGAAAACAACTTCTTTCACTATACACTGATGTCTGCTGACTCATGCTGCGTGCAGAATAATATCAGATCACGGTTTTTCTGCCCCCACAAACCTTCGGACTCAGTTGGGATTCACAGGGGGAATGGGGGACTCACATAGTCGATGACCAGCTCCTCCTCCTGGTCCTCTCCTCTCAACTTGCGAACAAACATCTGGATGAAGTCCTTGAAGGTGGTAGCCATGTACACGTCTTCATTCTGCAGCTGGACGCCCACGCACTTCTGCTTCACCTCCTCCACCAGCCTGGAAACAGAGACAACAGAGCTTCATCAGTAGCTGTTCCTACAGGGTTTATAATAATTTATAGGCTTACAGTTTTTATTTGTCTGACTTTGTATTATTTGTTCATAAAATTCCCTAATCCCATTTTATTATTTTTTTTTGTTGCGTTACAGTCCCAGTCCTTAATATTGCAATCGTCAACTGGTGGCCTGCAGACCACATACGGCACAGCATTGCATTCAGACAGCAGAATATAATGTATTGAAAATGAAAGGATGAAAAAATGTGTTCCAGTAATTATGATATAAGTGATTATGAGTTTTTCTTCTGCTATATTGAAGCAGCCCCCAAAACAACTGAGATAGAAATAAATTCATATGGATTTACCAACCACAAATATGTGCAATTGACCTGTGGATAGTAAAGACGTATTAATCCATCTATTAGCTTATTATTAGCGAGTAGTAGTGATGTGCTGGTCGACTCACAACCCACAGGGCAGGTAGGGCTGGGTATCATTTAATTAATTACAGTACCAGGAACCTTATAGTGATGCTGCTATAAAAAAAGGTACTTTATTTAATATAATCCATCCACATTTTATGCATTTATTTTTTTAAGAGGCCACAGGTGTGTTGGATAGCCATACTGAACGGTTTGGTGGCATTTCAGATTGCCAACTGCGTTCTACTTCATCCCACCACAGACTGTATGATTTGTAGCTGCTGTGGTAGTGGGCCAATCCCACATTGCATCAAATCGAAGACAGCTAGTGGTGAGTAGCAGCAAGCAAAACCATGCAAATACTTTTTTCTTCTAGATGTGGATACAAAAAAGATACATTGCAAGTACTGATACCCAGCCCAAAGGGTGGGTACAGGTAAGCTTACTTGAAAATATCACAAGTTAGATTTTAATAACTTACAGAAACATTGCATGCAATAGCCCACCTTTCACCTACTCTCTTGGCTTGAATCTATCGAAGGACAAGAGGCTCATGCTCGTGACAGTGTGAGATGTAAACATTAATGGCGTCCTCCCCGGCTGAGCTGTAACATCCTACACAAAACTGCTCACAAAAAGGTCTGTGGATTATCTTGACTAACCAGGTCATCATTTCTTTAGAGTGACATTTTTGATTTAGTTATTCAAATGTATTTGTTTGGCGCTTTAAGCACCACAGGCCGAGTGCCATCTAGTTGTATTATATTGGTGAGAAGGCAGACATCTCTACAGCCAATAGCTCCAACACTTAGGAGCTCACACCAAAACTATCTGGACTGATAAAGAGCACTACAGGTAAGACAAAAAAACTGTCCCTTCGAGAAAATAATCCAAAATAATGTTTTTATAGTTACTGATGATGGTATACATTTATTTTCATTCCGCCTTAATGTTGTGGCCTTTTGTTGGATTTTCAAAGATGGCGACAGTCTTTTTTTGGTGGGTGGGGCTTAGCTGGATGCAAAACAATTCTCCACAGACATTAGCTAGTGCTAACTAGACTCATAAGTCAGTCTTTAGACGCTTTGCTTAACTAAAGACTGATGACTTTCTCCCTGATTTTGTGTTTAGATGGGCGGATACAATTTCAGAGTTTAAAAAACCTCCCTACGTTGCAGAACCAATAGTAAATCAGCAGGGCGGTCCTTCGGTGGCTCGCTGAACTCTTGTGCTCGTAAACATAGTCCAACTAGAAACACGTGTAGTGGTACAAAATGGCTCAAGTTGCTGTAAATCCTTTATTTCCACAATCTTGTGGACTGAGCACACATTTGATAAAACGGAGTTAAATCTCTCAGCATCCATTTTCAAGCTCTCTGTGTGTTTGTTTCCTTGCGGAAAGAGAAAAGGGGGAGCGCACATTTCTGGGAGAGCGTGTCCTTTTCAAAAATGCAAGAGGCGTTGCTTTGTCTGGTGGCGAGACTAAGTGCTAGCTAGCGAGTTCTTTTGGCTTGTGTTAGGCAATTGTAGGAGATTTTACAAGTGGTGCATTCAGAAATACTCATCCAAGTGTCGGAGCGCACTGTGTACTGTTCGTAAATTCAGAGCACTGTCTGAATCTAGCGGTCGGTCATCCAGAGCAGCGCACTGTCTGTGGAGACAGAGCAGCAAGAGCACCGAGTGGAGTAAATGTGTGATAAACTTAACTGCTCGTTAATTCATATAGAAATATGAAGCTCCGTTTCTTTGACCAACAGGGCTCTCATTTTAGTGTAGAGCGTCAGACTGAATTTACCAACATACCATGTCAGGTCACTCACTCTCCGGGGGCCGCCAGTGTTACTTGAAAAAGTAAACACTGACCAACAGGACCAGACTGGCCGACCCCTATGCTCTCATACAGTGGCTGGATGATTTAACAGGATTGCTGAAGGTGGGACGGCCAACTTTGTGGTTGATTACTATGCCAGTCTTTCAAAGGAGGATGACACTTCAACAGTTTCCTCCAGTTTGTTTTGCTATTGTTTGTTTGCATGATGGCTTCTCATTCAGAATGAAATAAATCTGAATGAAATCATTCGGAATTAAAGTCTTTCCAGGTAGTTTACATGGGAAATATTCATTCAGAATGAGGGTTTACACGGGAGATCAGTTTAATCGCCTTTTAATCGCCTGTATTCGGGTCCGTGCAAGGTTTGGGGCAGGGAAGGTTTCTGATTGGATAGGGGGCGGGGCGGATGTTACGTGTTTACGTTTACCGGAAGAAAACACTATAGTCCTTGCTCCAAGATGCTTGATGACGCCGTTCTTAGTGCCTTTTTTGGGCTTGTTTTGCTTATATTCTTGAAGGAGCAGTATGACAACAACCTTGTTCTGCTAATGCTTCGTCTGTTGTGGAGGAGAAGGGACGTAGAAGGTCGAAGAAGGGAGATAGAAGACTGTGCTGTGGCGAATGGAAACCGGTGAGTGCAACGAGTCCGACTGCTCTATCTCAGCCTGTTGCTATGCGCGCTATATACGTCATCGCGCCAGAAGGGCAAGGAAACGAGCATGCACAGAAAGACCGTAATGAACTCAAAGAGGAATGAGTGTATACAAGTGCGAGAAATTCTTTCATTCGGAATTAGAAATAGAATATTCCAGCCCCTTACATCGGATTGAATTTTCAATCACATTGGCCATTTTCATTCTGAATTAGGTGTTTACAAGATCACTTTTAATAGGAATGAACTTTCATTCCGAATGAAAAGGGAAATAAATTGTCCATGTAAACACACTCAATGTTAGCTAATGTTCTAAAAAGTTAGCGTTACGGAGAAATCCAACATTCCTCTTAATACCTCCCCAATTTCTGATTATGTGGACATGATAACCCTTAATACACATAACGTTATTCATCCCTAGAACAGGAAATACTTTTTCCCCTAACCTGATATGAAGTGTGTGTGCTGCACATGTGAGCATTTTTGATAATCGCCTCCGTCCAGTCCTTTCGTCTTATCTCATTTAACCATGGTTGTCTTTGTTTTTGTTGACGGGCAGTGTCGGGTGGTATTTGCTAAAAGTTTCAAGCCATGACTCCTACTATTCTGGCTCCCAATAACACAACAAGACAACATTTTAAGACTCCTGTGTAGCCTACAGCCCTGTGGTGGTGAGTCGTGTTTTGCCTCCAGCTAACAAACTGACATTGTGTCAGAATCTATAAGTATAGACTGTATTACTGATAGAAATGATAAAGGATATTAGAAAGAAAACCATTATTTGCTTATCTGTTCAACCAATCTCTGTATTGGCCTCCTCTCTCACCTGACCACATCCATAGAGGCGGCTCCAGACTTGAAGAAGTCTGTGGAGTCCTCAATGGCTGGGATGTTGCTGAGGATGCCCTGCCAGATGTTCTGTGATAAATGAAAGAATTCACAATCAGCAGCACTGTTTTGAGACGAATACCAGCTTAAAAAGGTCTGAAAAGTCCAGATGAACAAATGTGGTCCACAGACAGCCAAACATTGTTGTCCACCACCAGTAACTTGCCCTGATCTCTTCTGCCATCTTCTTTTCATCATCAGTCAGCTCCACACTGGAGCTTTCCCCAGAGGAGAAGTATTTAGAAGCAGGGATCATCTTCCCGTCTTCAAATTGCAGGTTCTTCACCAGGAGCTGTGGACCAAACACACGATGGATCAAATACAGGGATGAGGCCAGAGAAGGTAATGCATACTGTATCTGACTCATTTCCAGGTCTTTTGAATAACCTCACAGCCTTAAAACCAACTGCATCTGGAGTGCAGCAGACAGAGAGCCAACAGAGCATTGCCACACTAGTCCAGCTCTGTTTTTGTTTGCTCTCAATATTTGATTTGTAGTACAACAAACTACAAAACACTCACAGCTTTCCCGTCGGTTCCATACAGCACAAGCCCATTTTTGGTGACCACACAGGGCTGGGATGCCCCCTCTATCTCCAGAGGCTGACCGGCCGGTACAGACTCCCCCAACATGGACGAGCCATACAGGGTGACAGACTGAGGGAGAACATACAGAGAAGCATTAAAAAAAAGTTCAAAAGGTTCAAAGGTTTTTATTGTCAATTGCTATATGTGCAGGACATACAGAGAATCGAAATGCTGTTTCCCTCTCACCTAGTATTAATGTCATACAATTTTAAAGCTAAAAGAAAGCTAAATTGGAATAATAATAATAGAATAAAAACAATATATGCAAGTAACTAGTATGCAGTATAACTAAAAGACAAGACACTCTAGAAGATACTCTAAACCTATGTACAATCAAGGTGATCAAGGTGCATGTTAGAGCAGCCTATGGGATGTACTTGATGTACAGTACAGGCCAAAAGTTTGGACACACCTTCTCATTCAATGCGTTTTCTTTATTTTCATGACTATTTACATTGTAGATTCTCACTGAAGGCATCAAAACTATGAATGAACACATGTGGAGTTATGTACTTAACAAAAAAAGGTGAAATAACTGAAAACATGTTTTATATTCTAGTTTCTTCAAAATAGCCACCCTTTGCTCTGATTACTGCTTTGCACACTCTTGGCATTCTCTCCATGAGCTTCAAGAGGTAGTCACCTGAAATGGTTTCCACCTCACAGGTGTGCCTTATCAGGGTTAATTAGTGGAATTTCTTGCTTTATCAATGGGGTTGGGACCATCAGTTGTGTTGTGCAGAAGTCAGGTTAATACACAGCCGACAGCCCTATTGGACAACTGTTAAAATTCATATTATGGCAAGAACCAATCAGCTAACTAAAGAAAAATGAGTGGCCATCATTACTTTAAGAAATGAAGGTCAGTCAGTCCAGAAAATTGCAAAAACTTTAAATGTGTCCCCAAGTGGAGTCGCAAAAACCATCAAGCGCTACAACGAAACTGGCACACGAGGACCGACCCAGGAAAGGAAGACCAAGAGTCACCTCTGCTTCTGAGGATAAGTTCATCCGAGTCACCAGCCTCAGAAATCGCAAGTTAACAGCAGCTCAGATCAGAGACCAGATGAATGCCACACAGAGTTCTAGCAGCAGACCCATCTCTAGAACAACTGTTAAGAGGAGACTGCGCCAATCAGGCCTTCATGGTCAAATAGCTGCTAGGAAACCACTGCTAAGGAGAGGCAACAAGCAGAAGAGATTTGTTTGGGCCAAGAAACACAAGGAATGGACATTAGACCAGTGGAAATCTGTGCTTTGGTCTGATGAGTCCAAATTTGAGATCTTTGGTTCCAACCGCCGTGTCTTTGTGAGACGCAGAAAAGGTGAACGGATGGATTCCACATGCCTGGTTCCCACTGTGAAGAATGGAGGAGGAGGTGTGATGGTGTGGGGGTGTTTTGCTGGTGACACTGTTGGGGATTTATTCAAAATTGAAGGCACACTGAACCAGCATGGCTACCACAGCATCCTGCAGCGACATGCCATCCCATCCGGTTTGCGTTTAGTTGGACGATCATTTATTTTTCAACAGGACAATGACCCCAAACACACCTCCAGGCTGTGTAAGGGCTATTTGACCAAGAAGGAGAGTGATGGAGTGCTGCGGCAGATGACCTGGCCTCCACAGTCACCGGACCTGAACCCAATCGAGACGGTTTGGGGTGAGCTGGACCGCAGCGTGAAGGCAAAGGGGCCAACAAGTGCTAAACACCTCTGGGGGGGGGGGGAGGGGTGACATGCAGAAATGGTTGCAAGCCGGAGTCAAACCTGTGACCGCTGCAGCGAGGCATCGCCTCTGTACATGGGGCGCTGGCACTATCCACTACACTACCGATGCCCCACAAATTCAAATTCATGACATTTTACTCAACTTTTGGTTGAGTTTCAGACTGTTTACTTACAACACAGCTACACTCACAGATAACTGAGCCTCCTACCTGCCTGTAAAACTGCATCAACCCATAAACCTTCCTGAAACAGTCTGGACTGAGTGGAGTCCTGCAGGGATCAACAGATGTGAAGTCAGGTGGCTGGTGGCTGCTTGCTCCGCTGCTGTTCAGCAGCTAACGTACGAAGCTAACTGCTAACAGCCACCACTGTAACTAACAAACTCCACAAATCCATTCAGTAGCTCCACCATCCACAGTCAGACACACATGGCTGATTATTTACTGTTGAATTATAGCTCACAACTCACACCAATGGCTGACGCTGCTCCTGTGTGAGTGCTTTTGCTGGCTAGCAAAACATCCTGGTGCAGACTATTTACTAGAGTATACCAGCCTGCCGCTCGTTAAGCATTTTAAGATAATTACAAACACAGTGGTTCTTGGCTTTCAATTTGTGAAAGTCCACCACTAACATCTTCGCCATGTCTTGTCTATAAAAATGAAACATAGATTTCATCTTAGTTCTATTATCAGGATAAATTTTTAGCTCATCATCGTGTCATTTTCGCCATTGAAAAAATGTCAGAAAGATGTTTAATTTTGGTTGGAATGACAAACCAGGTTGACAATATTTTAGTAATATAGTTTTCTACGTTAAGATGATGTTGGCATGTGACACTTGGAAGATGTTGGATTTTGGTTAATGACAAAACCAACAAAATGTCAACATCATCTGTGGTCAGTATTCTACATCAAATTGAAATTTGGTCATCCAACATCACAACCTAAATTCAACTAAATATTATTGCCTGATAGCTGTGCATGTTTTTAGTGAAGCAACAGGTGCTGTACTGCTCATGTGTTTAGAGACAACTTGGTAACTGCAACTGTTACTTCATGTGTGTTGACAAGAAGCTTCTTCCTTCCTTCCTTACCAGCTGTTACCACAAAGCAATGACTGGTATTGCTTTCACCTTGTGAGTGTGAGTGTGTGTGTTTGAGTGTGTGTGTGTGTGTGTGTGTGTGTGTGATCAAGGCTAAATGTGGTTCTAGTGACATAGTTGTAACTACCACACAAGTGGTTTTGAGTATATTGCCAGGTGTTTGTCTGTCTGTCTGAAAAAAATGAATGTGGTCCGGCAAAGAGGGCTGAAAGAAGGGGGGTAAGAAGCATCAGCCCTTTTTACACAGAGCACTATAAAGCTGTTACAAAGTCCCATCTTTATGCCGCTTTTAAATTTTTCCATAGGACCAAACAACAACAACATGCTGCTCCAATGTGTGATTTTAGACAGCATGCTGGCACTGCAAAAGCAAAAGAGGTAGGCTGGGCAGACATGTTACACAACAGCATTGGCCTTTAGTGCAACATATAACGTACTCCTGCAATGCTTTCTATACAATAACAATGGCATAACATGGCAATAACCATCATTTACCGTCTCTCATATATAGCGGCTGATCTCGTTTTCTGCTCGGAGGGTAAGGAACTCCGGGAAATCATTGTTTTCCTGATTTGTGGATATTTTGGCTGCAGTACACAACAGACGTTTCGACAGAAAGTCTTCTTCAGTGTGCAACTATGGTTACGGAAGTGGCGTTTAAGTACGCTCGAAGCAATCAGAGCAGGTGTGTGAAAAAAATACTAAACACTTCCGCCATAAAATGTAGTACCAACTCACAGGCAGAGAATAAACAATAAACAATCTGAGTATGTCACAGCTAATAGCAGTAGATGCACCGAAAACAGATATACATAGGCATAATATACTCTGTTCATACAAAAAGGCACTGTGAACAACAGTAAAAACTATGTGCACGAGGGGGCAGAGTAAGTCCCAAAATCTCAATTACCAATCAGATCATAAATGCACAGGAAAAGAACTGCATAAAGTCATTGAGTAACCGTCCCTCAATTACCAATCAGATCACAAGTGCGCATACAGAAAGGCACAGCAAACAGCAAAGGTATGTGCATAAGGGGGCAGAGTAAGTACCAAATTCTCAGTTAACAATCAGATCATAAATGCACAGGAAAAGACTTGCATAAAGTCACTGAGTAACTGTCCCTCAATTAACAATCAGATCACAAGTGCAGAGTAAGAAGAATAAAGTACGAAAAAGTCACTGAGTAGCTGTCCCTCAATTAACAATCAGATCATGAGTGCAAAGTACAGTAAATAAAGTGCATAGAGACACTCTACAGTAACTGTCCCTCGTTTAAGAGACAATTGTAAATATACAATAGAAATAAACAGAGTGTACAAAGACATTCGGTCACTGTCCCTTACTTATCAGATCATGAGTGCACAGTAAAATAAATAAAGTACAACAGATCTGCATCTTTATACCATAAATAACAGTCGGGAAAGAAATACAGAAAAAAAACTTCACAGAAGTATTCACTCCTCAGTTAACATTCAGATCATAAGAGCACAGTGAAAACATAAAGTGCAAAAAGTCACTGAGTTAATATAGGTTCCACTAACAAGTCATCCATGTATGCACCGTCAGCCTTTCTGTATGTACACTTGTGATCTGATTGGTAATTGAGGGACAGTTAGATAGATAGATAGATAGATAGATAGATAGATAGATCTTTATTGTCATTCACACCATGAAGGAACATGAAGGAACGAAATACAGTACTCAGGACTCAGTACTATGATTAAAAAATAAATAAATACTAATAAATGATAACCTAAGAGCTATAAAGAGATAAATAAAACACATTAAGTCAGTAGTGGCAGTGGCAGTAGCAGCATACAGAAAAGTGCAACAGCTTGAAAATACAGTCAGTAAAGTGCAGTGCAGTCTGCAATTCAGAGGTGTGGCAATGTGGAACAATTCAATAGTCTCACAGCATCCGGGAAAAAGCTGTTCTTCAGCCTAGCGGTCTTACTCTGCCCCCTCGTGCACATAGCTTTTACTGTTGTTCAAAGTGCCTTTTTGTATGAACAGAGTATATTATGCATATGTATATGTTTTTGGTGCATCTACTGCTATTAGCTGTGACATACTCAGATTGTTTATTGTTTATTTTCTGCCTGTGAGTTGATACTACATTTTATGGCCGAAGTGTTTAGTATTTTTTTCACACATCTGCTCTGATTGCTTCGAGCGTACTTAAACGCCACTTCCGTAATCATAGTTACACACTGAAGAAGACTTTCTGTCGAAATGTCTGTTGTGTACTGGTACTGCCATCCAAGCTGGGTGATTAAACTTACTAAAAGGACATTTGAGAGTGCTGGCGTTTTTCCCTTTTTCACTGTTTTTGGCCGTGCACCTCACGAGTGTATTTATTTTGCACAGGAAATTTCATTTGAAACAGACTACATTATAGACGGGCCGTTATTTATTAATCCCTCTGTGTTTTTATATTTTTACTTTTTATCCGCTCCAGTTGTTAAAGTTAATGCATCGCGCTGTCATTTCAAACTCAACACTTCCTGAATCTGTTTCAAATTAAAAGCCCCTTACAACCTCGGCTGAGAGAATACCTCTGTTTTGTAAATAGGCTTTTATTGTGAAGCATTTGTAGGAACTTATTGTGGAGGATACAGTGACTTGTATGTTTGCATACGGTACAAATATACAGTACAGGCCAAAAGTTTGGACACACCTTCTCATTCAATGCGTTTTCTTTATTTTCATGACTATTTACATTGTAGATTCTCACTGAAGGCATCAAAACTATGAATGAACACATGTGGAGTTATGTACTTAACAAAAAAAGGTGAAATAACTGAAAACATGTTTTATATTCTAGTTTCTTCAAAATAGCCACCCTTTGCTCTGATTACTGCTTTGCACACTCTTGGCATTCTCTCCATGAGCTTCAAGAGGTAGTCACCTGAAATGGTTTCCACTTCACAGGTGTGCCTTATCAGGGTTAATTAGTGGAATTTCTTGCTTTATCAATGGGGTTGGGACCATCAGTTGTGTTGTGCAGAAGTCAGGTTAATACACAGCCGACAGCCCTATTGGACAACTGTTAAAATTCATATTATGGCAAGAACCAATCAGCTAACTAAAGAAAAACGAGTGGCCATCATTACTTTAAGAAATGAAGGTCAGTCAGTCCGGAAAATTGCAAAAACTTTAAATGTGTCCCCAAGTGGAGTCGCAAAAACCATCAAGCGCTACAACGAAACTGGCACACATGAGGACCGACCCAGGAAAGGAAGACCAAGAGTCACCTCTGCTTCTGAGGATAAGTTCATCCGAGTCACCAGCCTCAGAAATTGCAAGTTAACAGCAGCTCAGATCAGAGACCAGATGAATGCCACACAGAGTTCTAGCAGCAGACCCATCTCTAGAACAACTGTTAAGAGGAGACTGCGCCAATCAGGCCTTCATGGTCAAATAGCTGCTAGGAAACCACTGCTAAGGAGAGGCAACAAGCAGAAGAGATTTGTTTGGGCCAAGAAACACAAGGAATGGACATTAGACCAGTGGAAATCTGTGCTTTGGTCTGATGAGTCCAAATTTGAGATCTTTGGTTCCAACCGCCGTGTCTTTGTGAGACGCAGAAAAGGTGAACGGATGGGTTCCACATGCCTGGTTCCCACTGTGAAGCATGGAGGAGGAGGTGTGATGGTGTGGGGGTGTTTTGCTGGTGACACTGTTGGGGATTTATTTAAAATTGAAGGCACACTGAACCAGCATGGCTACCACAGCATCCTGCAGCGACATGCCATCCCATCCGGTTTGCGTTTAGTTGGACGATCATTTATTTTTCAACAGGACAATGACCCCAAACACACCTCCAGGCTGTGTAAGGGCTATTTGACCAAGAAGGAGAGTGATGGAGTGCTGCGGCAGATGACCTGGCCTCCACAGTCACCGGACCTGAACCCAATCGAGATGGTTTGGGGTGAGCTGGACCGCAGAGTGAAGGCAAAGGGGCCAACAAGTGCTAAACACCTCTGGGAACTCCTTCAAGACTGTTGGAAAACCATTTCAGGTGACTACCTCTTGAAGCTCATGGAGAGAATGCCAAGAGTGTGCAAAGCAGTAATCAGAGCAAAGGGTGGCTATTTTGAAGAAACTAGAATATAAAACATGTTTTCAGTTATTTCACCTTTTTTTGTTAAGTACATAACTCCACATGTGTTCATTCATAGTTTTGATGCCTTCAGTGAGAATCTACAATGTAAATAGTCATGAAAATAAAGAAAACGCATTGAATGAGAAGGTGTGTCCAAACTTTTGGCCTGTACTGTAGCTCCTGCCAAATATAGCTCCTGCCATCTGCTGGTGCTTCTTACGTTACTACAACATTTCAGCTGGCACATGAACAGACACAGTGACTGAAATAATAGTAAAAGTAATAAAAATAGGACATGAATAACATGATGACATCACACACGTCATGAAAGACGACGGGGGATAATTGGTGAGGACTAACATCGTGTAGTGTGTCATGTCTGTCGGCCAAGTCACGGCAAAATTTTATGACTCCACAATCGTGTAATGTGACATAGTGACTTTCAGAATGGGCAGAAAAGTTGTGTAAGGGAACCAGGCATAAATCCTCCTTTACCGTTTCTCCCTCTCGCATGTCGCTCATTTTCAGTGTGTGACTGCAGTGTGTGCATGACAGGCGGAGGGGCTGCTGATGTGACTATCGCACTTGCGCACATCGCGATGGCGATGTTCAAAAGATTTATCGTGCATCCCTAGTGGGTGGGTCACATGCACAACACACTGTCAAAACTTCACATCCGTGCCACCCATGATCCCGTCCTGCCAGCTGTCCTGTTTACACAGTCACTGTTTCGGTGCTGTTTTTACCTCTGATCCTGCCTTAATGCTGAAACAACTCTGTCCCCCCATTCAGCAGTTGTACCTTTCATACAGAACAGCAAGGCAGCATAATGGCGTGAAATTCCTGCCTTTTAAAGGCAGAGTAAAAGGGGCTTTAGACTCGATTTCAGCATTATGGCCGGTGCCCCTTGGTTTTTAGGAGACAGAAGTGACCATCTTTGGGTTAGAGACCGGTGCTGTGGGGGGGATGAGGGTTGGATCTGAATGAGAAGCCGAGGACACTATCAGCAAACAGCCTGTCATTCCCACAAAGGCCTAAATAACATGTTAAGTGGTGAGAAAGAATTACCCCCTGTACAGTTGTCATGAGTGCTGAAATTAGCTATAGAGACCAAAACCTTTCTTTTTTTTTTTTTTTTTTTTTTTATTTACCAGGCAGTAAACATGTTTATTTCTGCTGTGAAGCTGGGCATTTTAACATGAAGGTCTATGGGGACAGAGTGCAGGGCTCGAGACTGTGACCAACTGGTCGCATTTTGTGACCAAAATACTAGACGGTGAATTTTACATCTACTCACGTGTGTGCGACTAGCAAATGTGCCGTTCCCCATCCCTGTAAAGACTGGCAAAACGTGGAAAGGGCGAATGCAGACCAATGTGTGTGCGTGTTAGGTACGGGGGGCGGGGGCAAGGGGGTACCATTAGTGGCCAATGTGTTTAAAGGGGGAGCGTCTTTGGATCGATCGCGCACAATACGGTGAAAGTTTCACTTTCACTTATCGCGAGTGAGAGGTGACGGTGAGCAATGTCTAACCCGCAGTTTCCACATACTTCGTCTGCGCCGTGCAGCGTAGCAGATATGCTCCCATTCTAGTGAATAGCTTAATTTCCACAGTGCCACGGCACACCACTTTGTCGGAGATATGCGCCAGGTCTATTTTTCAGTGACTGCACGTCGATAGCACGTCAAGCCACGTAGCTCAGATCGCACCAAACCGGAAATGGAACGCACACAGCATCCGGTAAATTTCAAAATAAAATCACTTTGAATTGAAAGCAAATAGCCATTTCTGCATTTATTATCAAATTATTTATCAGTAACACAATGAAAATGATAGGGAATGTGAATGTTTGCGTTGCAAGTCCATTTACGGTGTGCGCCCCTAAATTTTCTGTGTGCGCTCCTAAAATTTTTAGTTAGGGGCCACTGTGCTCCTAGTGAAAAAAGTTAGTGTAGAGCCCTGGAGTGGCTTCTGGAAGTACCCTCAAGTGGCCGATAGAGGAACTGCAGTTTTTGCCATTGCATGTTGGCTTCATTTTTCAGCCCTGGAAGTTGCTGCTTGGTAGGAAGTAGAGAAGGGGCCATTGGCCCGCCTGACTTTACACCCCCAACCTACGCTTGTTAAAGTCGCAGACCCCTGTATCACAGCTGGAGTGATCTTTCTGCAAGATGGTCTCAAGTTCAACTGTTGTTGCTGTTTTTCTTTCATACATACATGTCTATTTCTTCTTCTTTGAAATTTATTTATTTAATGTTTTTTCACAGTCTCCGTTATGCCACGAAAGTTAAATAATGATATAAATTAACAAAAAAAGTTAACAGGGTGCCCAAAGATTCAAGACTTCAAGACCTTCAAATGCTGGTGAAAAGTAAGATTAATTGTATTATTGGAAAGAGTATAAAAAGAAAAGGTGCCCAAATGGCTGGTTTAATGAAGTCTACCTGGACTTGGTGACACTGTTTGTAAGTTACTCAATATCCGCCTCCTGCCAAATATATCAGGATTCATATCAGCCACCCAAATCTCTGACAGTCTGACTTTACATTAGACACATAGTGTGGGTGTTTTCCTTGCTTGTGTGTTCCAGGAAACGCACCTGACTATCAATGACAGTCCAGGCACCAGGGACTTTGTCATGCCCGCGGATCCAGTTGTGGATGGCCTCAGCTGGCTGGGCCAGGTTGACCTGAGGGACAGAAAGACACTGGGGTCAACGAGCTGATGGCTCAGGTTCACTTTCACACCAGATCACCTACATTTCTGAGAATGAGAGGAAAGCCCAGCAGCTGGTTGCCACGAGTTGAGCGACGTGGAAAAAAAACTCTGCACTATGAATAGCACATGCAGACACACTGCCAGCAACGTGGCTCTAAGTGACAAATCAGAAAGCAGCTAAGACCAGCCCCACCTCTGTCCTTCCTCTCGTAAGATAAACACCAGGCAGCCACTGAGTCTTCTCAGTCTTACATATTTGGCTCTGAACAACATGTTGAGCTTGCAGTACATTTCCATGCTATACACTGAATGAAGGTGTTGTAGCACTGAGCAGCTGTCCAACAGCTTTAATACATGCTGAGTGTGTACAATGTAGCACCCTGGGCTGCAGCACAGCGACACTTTTAGTGTCTGAGCGATGTAAAAAAAAAGAAAAAAGAAAAAAAGAGCCATATCAGTGTTTGATGTGAGGATCTTTTGGGTCACCACACCCAGCATCTGCTTGGTAGATATTTAGGAATGACACTTGCGGGGTACTGGAGTACTACTGTCCCCATGATTTCATTCAAATCCAATTATTTAAAGAGCACCGTAACACTCCATTTAAGCTTGAACACCCATCACAAATTCAAAAAATGCATTCAAAGCCATCCACACAACCCCTTCCCAACGTCCACCTGTCCCCGAGGTTACCTTACGACCACTGACTCCCCCACCACCTCTTAGACAGTGAGAAAGATAAGAGGGACACTGTTACAACTACCTGTCTACATCAGATGCATATTTACCTGTGCTGAAGGGACAGTTCACCTCAAAATTAAAACACCATATTTTGCTCTTACCTGTAGTGCTACTCAGCAATCTAGATTGTTTTGGTGTGAGTTGCTACGTGTGGGAGTCGCACAGTGTCTGCCTTCTCCCCAATATAATGGAACTAGACGGCACTCGGCTTGTGGTGCTCAAAGCACCATGATTTCAGGAAATAGACAGCAACGTCTCTTTCCTGACATCATGACCTGGTTACTTAAGATAATCCACAGACCTTGTTGTGAACAGTTTCATGTGGGAGCTATTTTTTTTTCTATCGAAATACACCCACCAACTTTATCACCATGCAGAAGTAAGTGTGCATCTACTGCTAGCTCACCTAGCACCACTGATCTAGCTAACGTTATATCTCGTGCGATCATGAGCACAAGCCTCTCATCTATGAGTAGATGCACACTTAGAGTAGGTGGAAGGTGGGCTATTGCACGCAATGTTTTGTAAGTTATTAATAGCTAACTCATGATATTTTCTAGCAAGCTTACCCGTACCTGTCCTCTGTGCTGGGTACCTTTAAAGAACGTTTTTCTTTATATCGAACTACACCCGCCTACAAGAGCTCTGATTCTATGCCCAAGTGTTAAAGGGCCTGACCCAACCCACCAGGTTCAGGCCTGGCTGTAATTTCTCATTATTGCCCCCAGTCCTGAATCAGGGCTTTATGGCTTTTTTATGAAACTTAAAGCTCTTGTGCATGAATGGCAGGAGTTTTACTGGACTGAACAAACATACCCTTCCTTAGCTTTTAATAGATGCTAAAACATAAAAATTAGTGATAAATTTTGATATGTAATTGCGCTCGGGCCAAAAACTGCTGCCGAGGGTCAGGCTCAGGTCAGGCTTGGACAAACCTCACGGACTGCATTTTTTCATCTGCGTAATATTGCGAAAATTAGGCCCATCCTGTAAAATCCAGAATTGAATTTAAAATCCTACTGTTAACTTATAAAGCTCTAAATGGTCAAGCTCCGTCATATCTTAGAGAGCTCATAGTGCCATATTATCCCACCAGAACACTGCGCTCTGAGAACACAGGGTTACTCGTGGTCCCTAAAGTCTCCAAAAGTAGATCAGGAGCCAGAGCCTTCAGCTATCAGGCTCCTCTCCTGTGGAATCATCTTCCTGTTATGGTCCAAGAGGCAGACACCGTCTCCACATTTAAGACTAGACTCAAGACTTTCCTCTTTGATAAAGCTTATAGTTAGGGCCGGCTCAGGCTTGCCCTGTACCAGCCCCTAGTTAGGCTGACTTAGGCCTAGTCTGCCGGAGGACCCCCTATAATACACTGGGCACCTTCTCTCCTTCTCTCTCTCGTGTCCTATTACTGCATCTTGCTAACTCGGCCATTCTGGATGTCACTAACTCGGCTTCCTCTCCGGAGCCTTTGTGCTCCACTGTCTCTCAGGTTAACTTATATTGCAGCAGTGCCTGGATAGTGTGACGTGTGTGGTTGTGCTGCTGCCGTGGTCCTGCCAGATGCCTCCTGCTGCTGCTGTTATCATTAGTCATACTTCTACTGTTATTATGCACATATGATTATTGTCACATATGTATACTATCAGATATTAATATATACTTGAAACATATTGTACCAAGTATATTAATATATACTTGAAACATATTGTACCACAGTAGCCAGAACTATAATATAATATTATTACTTTCATTAATGTTGTTGTAAGCTACTGTCATTACCGTCTGTCCTGCATCTGTCTCTGTCTCTGTCTCTCTCTCTCTCTGTCTCTCTTTCTGTCTCATTGTGTCATAAGAATTGCTGTTAATTTATTATGCTGATCTGTTCTGTACGACATCTATTGCACGTCTGTCCATCCTGGAAGAGGGATCCCTCCTCAGTTGCTCTTCCTGAGGTTTCTACCGTTTTTTCCCCCCGTTAAAGTTTTTTGGGGGGAAGTTTTTCCTTATCCGCTGTGAGGGTCCTAAGGATAGAGGGATGTCGTATGCTGTAAAGCCCTGTGAGGCAAATTGTGATTTGTGATATTGGGCTTTATAAATGAAATTGAAATTGAAATTGAAAGTGTGTGGGTTCATGTAGGGTTGGGCCTGACATTTTTGGGCCCAATTAGTGTTCTAATGCCCACCGTATAACCACGCAGAAGAGAGTGTGCATCTACTCATGGACAAGAAGCTCATGACAGGTTGAGCTGTAATGTTAGCTAATGCCATGTGCCAGCGCTGGGTGAGCTAGCAGTAAAAATCCGGCCCAACTCTACATGAACCTGCACAGTTTCTTTTCAAGTCCGACCCGAGCTCGACTCATGGCAGCAGTTTAATTGAGACAGATTAAAAAACAGAATTTCTTCTGTACAAGAAATATAATATATATTATAGTTTTTTTTAATATTAAAACAAGCAATACAGGCTATAATACAGGCAACGGGCTGATGTGTTTCCACTTCTCCTTCTTCTCTGTCTTATTTCAATACTCTGTCGTCTCCTGCATGACAAGTGTGGCAGAGCGGGCTGTGCCTCTCTGTGCGACTAGTGCACACAGCGATCCATGGCGATGCGGCACGGAGATGATGAGTACCTTTCTTGGCTGCATGTTACACACATCTATGTCACTGCTGGGGAGGCAGAAGCACACACTGCCAGCCAAGTCACCAAGTGGCCTTGCAGCCCCCTCTCTCTCTCTCTCGTTTTCAGTCCCTCTCTCACACGCTCCCTCTCTCACACGCACCCTCTCCCTTCCCCCAGTTCTCTACTATATTAAGCTGCTGTTTCATTACATTTCCTCTCTCAGTCGCAACCCCTCCTCAACATTGGCTCCTACATGACACTACTCACAATAAGGTCTGTGAATTATGAGTGAGTAACCGGGTCATGATCTTTGGGAGGAGACATTAAGCTTTTAAAATGTATTTTTTTTCATTTAGTTCCATTATACTGGAGAGAAGGCAGATATCTCTATGGCCGATATCTCTAACACTCTGCAACTCACACCAAAACAATCTACACTGATAAACGGCACTACAGGTAAGAGAAAAAATATGTATTTTTGATTTTGAGGTGAACTGTCCCTTTAATTTGTCAATAATCAATGGCAGTTGGCTCAAAATGAGAAGCTGCTATCTCTATGTTTCCTTTGATCTTTGCTGATAAAGAGTCACAAACAGATAAAAGGTTTGACGAGAGATTCCTTAGCATCTGAACTTAATGAATCCTGGTATTTTGCCAACGAGGAACCACATCCAAAATGAAACCAGCTTTTCAAACCCATCCCTAGTCACAAATTCCAAAATGTCATTTTACCAGCCATTAGGGATGCACCGAAATGAAAATTTGTGGCCAAAGCCGAAGCCGAATAATATTAAGCGCTTGGCCGAATACCGAGTACCGAATACCGAATATCGTTGTTTAGTTTTTCATTTCACCCCCTCCAGATTAGTGTTGTCACGGTACCAAAATTGGGACCCACTGTACGATACCAATGAAAATATCATGGTTCTAAGTAGTATCACGATACCACAGCAAAAATGAGACAGATGTGCCTTTTGTCATTTATGAAAAGATAAATCACTTTTCTATAATACATCAATGATATTTCAATGGAATAAATTACTTATTGACTTATTCATACTTCAAAAACAGCATCAATAAGTGATTAACATAGGGGGGATCAAAATAAAATAAATAAATAAAATAAGAATCAACCAGCCACCCTCCTCCCCTGACAAGTCCCTTCATAAGTAAAGAACAGTCCCTAAAGTGTGGTGAGGTTTGTGGGCCGTGAACGGCTCGTTTCTCCTCTGACACATCACGTACGGTCTGTGTTCGGCTGGCTCAGCTGTTCAGGTACTTCTGGGGAGTCATGACGCCAAGAAGAGGATATTATTGGAGCCGACTTCTCCGTCGCCCGGTAAGCCGATGGCCGCCGTAATTGACAGGAATGCATTACTGTCTGTGTCTGTGACCCCCGTTCAACCCACAACCGATGGGATTCGCCTTTCGTTCCTGCTGCTGGTTGAAATCTGTAGGCTGCTCGCACAGCGTGCTGAATGATTTAAGCCTATTTTGCTCACTCAAAACTATTTTTAGTCGCAAATGCGAGTGCCGTAACGGACGGATTGCCACACTGGCACGCTGTTTGATTGCGTTATCAAAACACGCCGCTATTATTCGGCCTTGCTTTTAACTTATTCCACCGAATACCGAATGTGTGTTTTTTTGCAATATTCGGCCGAATATATTCAGTTACCGAATATTCGGTGCATCCCTACCAGCCATCATTGGAAGCAGTGAATCAAGTTGCAAATACATTCGTGTGCAGTTCCCTACTTTGCCCAGTTGGTGCTCCAGCCTGGATAAATGAAAACATACCACAGCAAATTTATATCACATAACAGACTTTGGGCTGCTGTCTGCAGTGAGACCTCTCACCTTAGCGTTGGACTTCTTCTGAATGCCTTCATAGCTCGCTCCTTCCTCTGTCTGGGGAATTCGAGGGGCCTTTCCATCAGCAATGAGCTGCACCGACTCCACCTGCACCAGGAATAAGTGTAAACGTGACACCTCAGTCTGTGCTGTGTGCAACAATTTCAAAAGACAGAAAAGGCTCATTGCTAGTTTAATGGGAAGGAGTGTGAAAATATGTCTCACCAGGATAACTTGGTGGATTACTCAATTTTTAAAAAAAGGCTCTATATTGATTGATGCTGATAATACACTCCTTAGTACACTCCTTCTGTGATCAAAACGAGTAGTTTACTCAAAAATATGACAATCCAAGTGGTTACCATAGCCTTTATGCCCTCTGGGTAGAGGAAGCGGTTGTAGAGTGTGTCCACAGTGTCGTTGGGCTCCACAGCACACTCCCTCTGCAGCAGGATTGGGCCGGTGTCCAGTCCATCATCAGCCCAGAACACTGTGAATCCAGCTTTTTTATCACCATGGATCAGGGTCCTGGTGACACACAGGAAAGTAACTCCACCTTGTAGCAGTGCCATAACACACTTAGATATGGGATATAAAGTAGACCATAAACCTGAGCAAATGGAGCAGAGTCAGATAAAGAAAAAATTAAAGCTGACTGATGTTGATAAGACTGTGAAAGAAACAAGCCATCGACCACCACCTCTCATTACACAGTTGAGTGTATTCTCATATTTTAAACACTCTTTTATTAAGGTTTTTAGAATATATTAGTTTGACTGGATTCATATTATACTGTTATACTGTTGCAAGTCAAAATCTAACTTCACGATACCTTCACTGTAATCATGTTCTGATTAATAATACTTAATTTACTTTTCCATTATGTCTGACAGAGCCTACAGATAGTGTTAGCTATGTGACAGACAGTGACCTGTCCACAGTGCACCCTGCCTCGTACCCAGTGCATGGTGGGATAGGCCTCAGGTCCCCACAACCATAAAAAAAAACAAAAAAAAAAAACAATGAGCGGTTTAGAAACTGGACGAATGCAAACTTTAACTAAAGACCTCTACATCACATTTCAGATAAAATGACCACTGTAAACTCAAATTCAACAAATCTTCTCTCACTCAGATGGTCAAGAGTATCCTGAATAAGATATTTTGAGTCAAGCTGATCTTGTGACATGCAGTTAGACTTTGGGAGGCTAACAGTGTCCAACTTAAATGAACATTTTGTATTTAACTGAATAGAATGGCATATGCTCATTCACTTTCTTGCCAAAAGATCAACATTACTCACAGGTCTTTAGAGATACTGTATTTAGAAATACAGATGGTGTGATTTTCATTACCAAAAAAAATAAAGACGCTTCTCCTTCTGTATACTATAAATGTATACTTCATCCTACTCCTTTTCGAACAAGTTGGTGGATCCGTGTGGTCTGCCCCAGTGTTGCCCTACCTTTTTTTTTTTTTATTTATTTTTGTATCGTTTTTAACACTGCATGTTCGAAATAAAGACTTCAAATCAGATCAAATTATGCATTTTCTGTAGCGCACATCAAACGCCACCAAATGTTAGTCTCTACTCGTGGAACAGGTACCTGAGCGAGGAACGTGGTGATTGCGACGTTACAGGACTGTAAACGGCCATCTAGCAACAGAAAAGAGAGACCGTGGAGAAAAACATATATCCGCATCAAACTCGGGGAATTCAAGGAGCAGGGGGAAAGATTTCCGGGGATTTAGTGGCGAGGATCTCCTGGTAAGGATTTCTTCAGTGTTCACCATTGAGGAGGTTTTTACCAAGAGTATTCTTTCTTCGGACCAGGAGATTACAAAGGGGAAAAACACAGAATGACACAGTTTCATGTTACAAATCAGTGTTTCTCCTTTGCTGTTCGGCATGTCAGGTCGGGCTGCTAAACTAGCATCTGCTAACCTGTGCTCACTTTTTTCTCTCATGACTTCAGATCAAGACGTTCAGGAGGTTTTTTTGCTGGGAGCTCAATTATCTGCAGAGGTGTGTTCCTCTCCAAAACAAATGGGTCATGTGCAGTGGTCGAATTGAGGGGGGATGAGGGGGGGATGCCATCTCCTTTGTTAAAAAATTGACCAAAAACCATCCCCCTTGTCAATCTAGAATCTGTGTGTGCAGGCACAGACGTAATTTTGGGGGTTAAGGGTTCAATCCGTTTTTAACATGTGGTAATGTGTTTTTCCGAGCTGTCTTTAAACGCACCATGAGTAAACGGCGTCAGGCACATACACATGCTGTGGTGTTGTGATCTGAACCAATCGCACAGAGGAGACGTGTGCTGCTGGGCAGTACTGCTGTATGTTCAGCAAACCAGCCAGCAAGAAGCAAAAAACCTTGCACAGTTTCTTCCAAACAAACCGTGTAAGTTGAGTAATGCTGTTGCATGTAGATAATGTTAGCTAAATGATGACTAATTAATAGATGCCAATATATCAAGTTAAGCTAGTTAACAAGAATACTCATGTTATTGTTACCTATGTTAAATCGCTTGCTAGCTAGTTTCATGCTAGGAATAAACCCACTCCTCCTTAATAAGAACTTGTGCTCACTATTGCTTTGCACATATTTTTTTAATCTGTATTGCCACAATATAAAGAGCAAGGTCAGGGAAGAGACAGTGGACCAGTGGCCAGCAAGGATGATCATGCAGGGTCTTCACAGGTGAGGAGAGATTATAACTGGCTGAGAGAAAATATCTAGAGCACAAAAGTGACTGTGCGATCAATTTCCACAGCTATGTCACCACTACTATTCTTAATTCTATTTCTAAATTTTGCTTTGCACATTTATTATCTATATTATTGCAAATAGATAGAAGAGGGACAGGGAGAAACCAGGCAGGTAACAGGACAGGGACCTGACAGCAGCAGCAATTATCAGCCCAAGGATTCACAGGTAAGGAGAAATTATAACTGGCTAAGGAAATGTCTATAGGATAAGAGTGACTCTAAGATTAATTTTCACAGCTATTTCAGAACTACTCTTAAACTACTCTAAAATGTTTTGTCTGTATTGCAATAGCAATACTACTGCATTATTTGTGTTTTTTTTAAAGGCAGCAGGTATAGAGTGTGCCAGTAAACCCGGAACTCCGTTAGCGCTTTTAGCACTTCCGGTTCTCTCGTCTAAAAGTCAATACGTTTTTTGAATGGGATTTTGGTAAAATGCCTCAAATAAGGTCTGTGGTTAACAAAAGCTTAAGCAAGTTTCAGGTTTTGTTCTATGACATAAAACACGTCAGTATATACCCTACTTTTGAATTTTGAAGCTTTTACGTGTCCTAAAAAAGGCGGTTGCTAACAAGTTGCTCAATACGACTACAAACCCTGTCGGGGACATTAAACGTCATCACCCCTGAACAGGTGAGAGTGCTGGCAGTCCGCCATTACAGCTTCTTATTTAGCTTAAACAGTCCGATTTCCCCATTATACAATGTTTTTAAAATAAAGCGGCCGAAATCAGTTGAAAGCTTAGTGGCGGTGACGTCAAGAGTCATGTGACCGTGGAGTAGTCATGTAGTCCGTTAAAGCCTAACGTTAGCTTTTTACTTCTGGCGATCGCATTTAAGCTTCAAATGCGGTATGAAAGGTGTTCATATGTGAAGATTATCTCGCTGAACAAAACCTGTAAGTATCATAAACTTGTGTTAGCCACAGAGCTTATTTTCTGACATAATCCAAAACGCAATGCAAAAATCACATTCACTCTCTCTTCCGGGAACCAGCGTGATGCTAAACTTCCAGGTTTTGACGTCAGCCCTGGCACACTCTATAGGTCATGCCATTTTTCTTTATCTTGATTAATTTTGCACATCTGTGCTGTCATATTTGATGATATGTGCACGCAAAAAAATCAAAGCTTCATTGCATCGCCCTTGTTAAAAATTAATAATTCGACCACTGGTCATGTGATTTAAACAGATAAAAACACTGAATAAAGCCGTGTTTTATGGAAAAATAGAAAAAGTATTTTTCTGATGCAGCTTATTGTGGAGGGGCTGCTTACTACGGTGGCCAATGTGAAAACGCAAATGGCCCTATCTAGAGCCAGTGCTTGGTTTGTCCATGGCAGTGCAACATGGCAATCTAAGTAGATGAGGACCCGCTCCCTATGTAGATATAATCAGCTCATTCTAAGGTAAAGAAAACAAAACAATTTTTGTATTTTCTGATTGATAGATAGATTAGGTTAAGTATGTAGGTAAGTTAGGTTTGGTAGGTAGGTAGGTAGGTAGGTAGGTAAGGTTAGGTTAGGTTAGATTAGGTTGGTAGTAGGGCTGAGGCGATGCATTGATGTATTTACGTAGTCGATGACGTCGATAATGGCAAATCTGGATAGCCCAGATTGTCCTGAAAAAAAAAAAAAAAAAGATATAGCATGTGTATGTAGCCTTTATAATGACTGTGATATAAGCTTCAAAGTAAAGGCAGTAAAAATACCCCCAAAAAGGCCTAGGGCCCAAAGGGGTAAGGAATGAGAATCCAAGAATTTTTACTTTTTTTCTTAAAAATGCTTACACCGACTAATAAATTACCACATAAGTTGGCCATTGATTTAAAATTGAAGAATATTAATTGATTTATCATCACAGCTTTAATGGACAGGCATGAGAATGGTATCAATCTCCTCATCTAACTCTGGGAGGGAAAAAGAAAGCATATCTCCCAAAATGCCAAACCATTCCTTCTGCCTTTAAATGCCATTTTAGTAGCTGATTGTAATGTCACCACTGCCAAACAGCCTGATTTACCATGGTAGTAAATAAAGCATATGGTACATGGTTGAAAACGAACAGACGCTATTCACTGACACACAGTGGAAACAGAAACAGAGATATAGTATGGGTGGAGAGCAGGCAGACTAGCCGAGGGAGAGATAAGAAAAACAGTTTGCCAGGAGGTTAGGGTCAAACAGAACTGGTTTACACCTCTTGTTACACAGACCGATAGCAGTAAACCCTCTTCTACCTCTACTCTGACCTAGAAAACATACAGGATGTTTTATGGCTGATTTCGCTTTTGATTATTTTATTCATTTTATTACAATTTTATCATTTCATTCTCATTTCAATCTGCTATCTCTGGTGTTTTTACCTTTATGTTATATTATCTACTATTGTGACATTGCATTAAGCATGTGAACCTGCACAAACTTGTTAGGACCGGTATGAATGGTGCTATACAAATAAAGATTGTTTGACTGATATATTGTACATGCCACTACAGTGTATGACACTGATAAGGACAAGCATTTGGTATGGTTATTTTTCCTTCATGTTATGTGATAAAAGGTGGCTGCTTTATGTTCATGTATCACAAATATACAAACAATACAAGGTATGTACACTGTCCTTCTATTACATGTCCTTCTGCATATTCTCAATGTGTTACCTTAAGCATTACACAGGAAGTGGAATGTTCTTTTTAAATTTATCAGTAGTTGTTACAGGTGGCTGTGGTGGCATAACGTGTTGGTATATGATAGGTATAATGATTACCTGCATGGGCTGAGGAGGATGTGCCCAACCTGGAAGCACAGCCAATCCTTGCTGGACAAAATTGTAAACTCAGAATTTTATTATTTAAACCGTGACGTCATTTCATTAAATTAAACACCTCAGCATGGTTGGGCAGGGTTATTAATTGAACTTTATTTTCACTTTATTTTACAAATTTGGCTTCAAAAAATTATGAAAACAAGGAATTGCTGATGGTTTTTCAATTTTCAGTTGAAATGAAGTTAACCAGTTAACTTAGGTTCGGGAGCAGGGTCACGCCTCAACCACACCTCTAATCACCTAACAAGCCTACTTATACCAGGCCAATCCATCCAGCCCTGTTTGTCTCAGATCTCTCATCCTGCCCACCCTTTCCCCTTCTATTCATCATCCCCACTACTCCTCTCATCCCTTCCAATTCTATCTAGTGCATATCTCTCCCATGTCTCATTCTAGGTACAGTCCGGGGGTCCATAATCAGCTTGGGCGGAAAACGCTGAGACGGAACCCCCACACTGAGTCTCCTTCTGCCCAGCGTCCAGCGTACCCTCCGGACCAGCCTGGCTGACAACACCCTCCATCCATCCTCGCCCCTTCCCTCTACATCAACATCATCTCATACCTCAGAACATTCATTAAAATGTTAACTTCATATTGTTGTGGCGTGATCCTTGCTAGTGAATCATATTTAAAGTAAAACAAAGTCCACTGTTAAAAAGACAAGTTTTTTTTGAAGTTCAGTAAATGGATATCTGGGTTCTTGATACCTTTAAGGTATTGACTAAGATAACGCAGTACCGTGACGTATCGTAAGTACTTCAATCAAGCAATACTTGCATTCAATCCTTTTCATACCCAGATCTACAAACAAATTGACTATTTGTATGGTTTTGCTCTAAGTCATCTCTGCAAGCATTCTTTGATTTAATGTCATGTATGATTGGCCCGTTACCGCAGCAGCTACAACCCATACAGTCTGTGTTGTGGTGAAGTCAATCGCAGTGTATTTGATGGAGATGGGAGTTCAGCATGCCGAGATGCCACCAAAAGTGTTTTAGTATGACTATGCTACATGACTGTGGCATCTGTTGGTATTTTATGCAACTGAATGCTTTATGCTAACAAACAGACAAATGGCAACTGATGTGCGGTATATGTGTAATATTTTGACATCTAAATCACTATTATCAGTATGCAATTCTTTTTATTTTGAAAGTCAATGACACAAGTCGAAGCTTTGACCCCATCGTCACATTCCTCACTGACGTGGGGGACTCCAGCCATGAAACTTTGCAGCCCAAGGATAAGGTGGCAGTCTACATTCAAGACACCCAAGGAGGATCCTTTGAGGTTTTATGGTGGTGGAAGGAGCATGCCAAAATGTTTCCTAACCTGGCAGTGATTGTGCAGAATGTTTTCGCCATCCCACCATCAAGCACAGCCAGTGATAGATTTTTCATTTGCTGGATTTGTAATTCAAGAACAGAGAACCCAGCTTAATGTGAGTGACTGGAGCCTGTGTGTGTTTAATCAGAGGTGCAGGTCTGACTTAGATATAATGACGGGTAACGGGTCGGTTCTGGTGATGAGCTTTACAGGCATGGGCAGGTTCGGGTTTATAAAAATGTACTAGTGCAGGACTCTGCTTCCATTCACAAGACATTACATATGAGAGTGTAATCAGCATGACGCAATATTACAAACTTCATTCATTCATTCTGTTAATGAGCTACAATTACTACATGTCATATGATAAATGTCCCTGATTGACTGCTACAGTTCTAAGTCTCTGCAGTTTTCAGTTAATACACAAAGTGTGGAATGTCTCCTGGCTAGCGGCCACCATGTGTTCACACTCAGCAGAATGTGCCTCTTGTCTGTCTCATCATTTCTGCCTGCTGAACTGATTCCCCCTGGTTTGAACGTAATGTGTAATCTATCATTACTGTGAGGAATGTGAATGTCACTGTTGTCATTCCTTTACTACTGGGATTCCATGAGGGCAGTGAGCCAAAAGCAAAGTAACAGCAGAGATATCCTTTGACCTGAGAGATGAGGTTAACCCCTTTGTTACCATCAGAGCACACTCAGCAGGGACGGGATGCTGTGTTAAAACCATACTCCACTGAATTTATACATGAAGTTCATTTTTCATGATAACTACTTTTGTTTGACTATATTTTGTCCCAAAAAGAATTGCTATAAGAGATATTGTCAATTCCCTTTCAAAGAGCAATGGTGCAGCGGTGACCCTCCGTCCGACACCAAAACACCCTGAGGGCTGAGACCAACATACGTGTACATAGCAGTGGGGACGTGGACAGGGACGGGGAGAGGACAGGTACAGCAAGCAAACACGCCATCTGCAGACAGCCTGTCTTGACCTGATGACTTTGCTACAATCTGATTGATTGTTCAAACAGATGTTGTACCTTGCCTTCTAAAACCAGCTGCTGGTGACTTGACAAGCTACCTGTTTACACCACAACTTTTCTCTGCAACGTTCTAAAACATTTTTGTCTCATTGCAAATCTTTGTGCTGAACTGGTCATTAGTCACCTTATGTTTTGAGTAGTGAAGAAACTATGCTTAAGTCTGATCTCTTCTTTATTTAAAGATCCAGCAGACAAGGTAAGGATGTAAAGGGTTCCCATTTTTTAAAACATAATACTCTAGTGTTGAAAAGTTTTGTAAGGACATCCAAAGATGGCAGCATTTCAACGTGGCAGTGTTTATCGGCCTGTCAATGAGTGTACCACCTCTTGCAGCCTCCATGTCATTATTGTGTTGGGCCACCTGCTTGTGGTTCAGTTGAATGCAAGTTAAATTATTTTTTAAAAATTGTATTGTGGTTACAAGTGTGATATTCTCCCTTGAACTCATGAACTTGCTGGGTCACTTATTGTGCTATATGCTGTACATGGTTTGCAGTACAATTTTCTGTCCTGCTCAAAGATGCCAGGATACTACCTACTGTCTCCCAAGGCTTCACAAATGTACTTTTTGTTTCTCGTTAAGGTTCAATGAATCATTTTTTTGTCTGACCGGATTAGCCCCGATCACATTGAGACCTGTCACTAAAAACATGTTGCCAGCAAAACCATTGCTTTCCTATGTTATGGCGTGCCTGGCACTCTACTCTTGTGCTGCATGTTGCATTTTTCTAGCGGTTTTCAGAAGCACATCAACGATAGAATATTCTCAACTTATCAGTGCAAGGCGCCAATTGGCCCCACCCATCAATGTCACTCTTGGGCCAGGGAGCCAATCAATTCAAGAAAGAGGTGGGCTTTACTACTGTTTTGATGTTGGTAGATGTGGCAAGAATCAGAGGGACAATGTGCAGACGAAAGATTGAAATTAGCAGTGTTTAATTACGATAAAGTTCACCTCAATATTCAATTACTAATTAGCAAACACATGCCCAGAGTTGTGTGAGAAGCCAGGTGAATCTCCCATAGTCATTTTTTTAATCCCACAGTTAAACAACTTAATTTGCTTCACCATTAATTTGCGAGTAAACACACCAAAGCACATGCAACATTGTCAATGGTAACTTGATATTTAAATATCACTAAGGAGAAAAAAAAGAAGAAAAAAAAAACATTTTTTGGTGCACAATTTGCTTTTTGTTGTCTCCATTTTTTTATGCTGAAGTAGTTGCAATGATTGCAACCAAAGGCATAAAAATGCCGCCACTGGCAACCTCGCTGTCCGACCTTGGTAATCATTGTGTCGGCATTTATGAAATAAAATTAAGCAAAAACAAAAAGATAGCCATGCATGTGTTGTGTTGTCCCTTAGTAAACAGAATTTACCCTGTGACTCCTGTTCAGGACCTGCTCAGTGTGAGGCATCAGAAGATCTGATCTGACATCAGTCTGGTATCAGAGACATTTTCTCTCAGGATAACATCAGCAACTACCCTCTGACTCCCTCCCCTCTTCCTCACCAGTTAATGGCAGAGGCTCCTCTGTGCAGGGGCAGAATGGAGGGGTGGTAGATGATGGAGCCATGCTTGGGGTTGTCGATGATGTTCATTGGAATGAACTGTGAGCAGAAGGGCATGACGTTGAGCTCAGCACCCACTGCCTTGTAGGCGTCCACCACTTCCGGGATGGGCTTCCCCTTGACCCGCCACCTTGGGAACTTGAACACCGGCGTCCCATCCTTCTCCGCTGCCACCGCTGAAAGAGAAGAGTTTACTGAGTTTACTGATTCACTTTAGAAAGCAGAAAGGAAGTGCATCAGAGAAGATGTGATTCATGGTTGGAGCCTTTACCCAGAGGACACCAGTTTTTAAATTGATGTCCTACCTTTCCCAATGGATTTTTGAGGCCGATACTGACATTTGATTCTAATAATGTGGGTCAACATTTAATTTTACAAGAATATTTTCAAAATACCTCACATTGGGTTCTTCAAGAATTGTGACCTCAATATGAACTACATTACATTGTTTGTAATGGAGATACTGCTTCTAAATAACCTCAAATAGCTTTGGTGTTGCCACACTCTATCTATTTATCCATTCACCAATCCATTCTTTCATCCATCCCATCCATCCATCCCATCTATCCATCCATCCATCCATCCATCCGTCCATCCATCATCCATCATCCATCCATCCGTCCGTCCATCCATCATCCATCCATCCGTCCATCCGTCCATCCAACCGTTGGTGCATACATACAGTACAGGCCAAAAGTTTGGACACACCTTCTCATTCAATGTGTTTTCTTTATTTTCATGACTGTTTACATTGTAGATTCTCACTGAAGGCATCAAAACTATGAATGAACACATGTGGAGTTATGTACTTAACAAAAAAAGGTGAAATAACTGTAAACATGTTTTATATTCTAGTTTCTTCAAAATAGCCACCCTTTGCTCTGATTACTGCTTTGCACACTCTTGGCATTCTCTCAATGAGCTTCAAGAGGTACTCACCTGAAATGGTTTTCCAACAGTCTTGAAGGAGTTCCCAGAGGTGTTTAGCACTTGTTGGCCCCTTTGCCTTCACTCTGCGGTCCAGCTCACCCCAAACCATCTCGATTGGGTTCAGGTCCGGTGACCGTGGAGGCCAGGTCATCTGCCGCAGCACTCCATCACTCTCCTTCTTGGTCAAATAGCCCTTACACAGCCTGGAGGTGTGTTTGGGGTCATTGTCCTGTTGAAAAATAAATGATCGTCCAACTAAACGCAAACTGGATGGGATGGCATGTCGCTGCAGGATGCTGTGGTAGCCATGCTGGTTCAGTGTGCCTTCAATTTTAAATAAATCCCCAACAGTGTCACCAGCAAAACACCCCCACACCATCACACCTCCTCCTCCATGCTTCACAGTGGGAACCAGGCATGTGGAATCCATCCGTTCACCTTTTCTGCGTCTCACAAAGACACGGTGGTTGGAACCAAAGATCTCAAATTTGGACTCATCAGACCAAAGCACAGATTTCCACTGGTCTAATGTCCATTCCTTGTGTTTCTTGGCCCAAACAAATCTCTTCTGCTTGTTGCCTCTCCTTAGCAGTGGTTTCCTAGCAGCTATTTGACCATGAAGGCCTGATTCGCGCAGTCTCCTCTTAACAGTTGTTCTAGAGATGGGTCTGCTGCTAGAACTCTGTGTGGCATTCATCTGGTCTCTGATCTGAGCTGCTGTTAACTTGCAATTTCTGAGTCTGGTGACTCAGATGAACTTATCCTCAGAAGCAGAGGTGACTCTTGGTCTTCCTTTCCTGGGTCGGTCCTCATGTGTGCCAGTTTCATTGTAGCGCTTGATGGTTTTTGCGACTCCACTTGGGGACACATTTAAAGTTTTTGCAATTTTCTGGACTGACTGACCTTCATTTCTTAAAGTAATGATAGCCACTTGTTTTTCTTTAGTTAGCTCATTGGTTCTTGCCATAATATGAATTTTAACAGTTGTCCAATAGGGCTGTCGGCTGTGTATTAACCTGACTTCTGCACAACACAACTGATGGTCCCAACCCCATTGATAAAGCAAGAAATTCCACTAATTAACCCTGATAAGGCACACCTGTGAAGTGGAAACCATTTCAGGTGACTACCTCTTGAAGCTCATCCAGAGAATGCCAAGAGTGTGCAAAGCAGTAATCAGAGCAAAGGGTGGCTATTTTGAAGAAACTAGAATATAAAACATGTTTTCAGTTATTTCACCTTTTTTTGTTAAGTACATAACTCCACATGTGTTCATTCATAGTTTTGATGCCTTCAGTGAGAATCTACAATGTAAATAGTCATGAAAATAAAGAAAACGCATTGAATGAGAAGGTGTGTCCAAATTTTTGGCCTGTACTGTACATACATACATGCATGCATGCATACATTAATCCTTCCATCCATCTGTCTGTCTGTCCGTCCATCCATCGATATGTCCGTCCATCCGTCCGTCCATCCATCCATCCATCCATCCATCCATCCATCCATCCATCCATCCATCCATCCATTAGCAAGTTAAGTGGGGAATTTAGGAGACCCTCTCCTCGGCGACATGTTTAAGCTCCTCCTGGGGGAATCATGAAGCGTTCCCAGGCTAGATGAGACATATGATCCCTCCAGCGTGTTCTGGGTCTATCCCTGGGACCTCCTACCAGTTGGACATGAAACACCCAGGAGGAATCCTGATCAGATGCCCAAACCACTTCTACTGACCCCTATGCTGTGCTGCTACAGTACCAACATACTATTACCAATATATCAAAATGGCAATTTGACCGCAAGAAATGACTAATGTATGTTACAGTTTCTGCAATGCTCATTCAGGCTTTTCAGTTTCACTTTTCAACATTGCAACAACAAGTAAAGTCTTGAAATTGGCCCCTGCTTGCAGTATGACCTTAATGACCAAAAAACAAAGGTGATCCACTATTCTGTGAAAGGCTATTCAGACAATGCAATCAAACTTCACTGAGCACACTGTACATACTAACAGGCCACAGTGTGGGGGCTACTATGCTGTTGGTATTTTTAATAACACTAAATGTGTATTTTGATTATCACAGTGTCTTTACCATATTAACCTCCCTTCACTTGTTGTTGAAAGTAGGGCCGTAACGGTACATGTATTTGTGTCGAACCGTTCGGTACACGACTTTCGGTTCGGCACGACCCTGTACCGAATTATTGGGCGCAGGATATTATTTTATTTTGTTTTATTTTAATTCCGTTTTTGCGAGCCGAACCATTTAAAATATCTCGTTCCCCAACGGACATAATTGAGAGACGGACCAAGTCCGACCGTAAATCTCCGCTTTCACTTTGTGCAGCGCATTCTTGCATTTTGACAACATGGCAAATGAGTCTGACGAACCTGAAGACCCACCCGCAAACCTTAAGTCCTCCATTTGGGAACACTTTGGTTTCAGGGTAAAATACGAAGATGGAAATAAACAAGTTGACAAGACAAAAGCAGTGTACCGACACTGCAGAACAGCGGTCGGGTACGTGCTTGGAAACACGTCTAACATGCTAACGCATCTAAAGCGACACCACCCGAGTTTGAACGTTAACCGGCACGACCAGAAAACGCAATCTGGTGCAAACTACAATATCGTTGTCGTTTAAAAAGAAAGAGCGTTTCCCTGACCATCGCGCTAAAGAAATAATCAACGCCATTGGAGTTGAGTAAAATTGTTTAAGCTGCACTTTAGATATAAGCATGTTTTGTTTACTGCACTTTAACAAAGTGGGAAAGCTAAGTAAGTTCCTAGTAAAACTGAATCTGAGCAGGCTTTAAAGCTGACCAGCTGCACTATACTTTTTATTTTAATTGAGTAAAACTGTTAAAGCAGAAATGTATATTTATATTTTTCATTCAAAAAATGTGTTAAAAAACAGCAGGATTTTATTTTTCACTTTTATATTTCTATTTTCATTCAAACAATGTGAAAAAGCAGGATTTTATATATATTTGTTTCATTCAAAAATTGTGTAAAAAGAGTTAACTGCTGTGGTCGTATGTTTTAATAAGGTTACCAATAAGTAAAAGATATTTAATAGTTGTCTATTTTTTTCATTACTGTACCGAAAAAAAAACAAACCGTGACTTGTGTACCGAGGTACGTACCGAACCATGATTTTTGTGTACCGTTACACCCCTAGTTGAAAGGCAAATAAATCTAAACCGAAGTGGGCACAGCAGCAATATGTTTATGTCCAGAAATAATTTAAAACAGAGAGGAAATACTTAGGGGGAAAGGATGACAGGCCGAGGTCAAGAGGCAGCAGAGAGCTGATGATGATGTTTCCTGGAAAGACTGCATCATACCAAAGAGTGCCGTCCGATTCTAGACTTTTCACCTCAAAGCTGCTTCTCTGGGCCACACAGGGCCTCTCCCCACACAGACAATGGAGCCACTATCCCACAGCTAACACAGGATAAAGGCATGTCTTTGTCCAGGAGCACTGTTGAGTCAACACACATCTACCTCAGCCATGGCACAGGCCTGTGATGACCCACACAAGACCAAGGACACAGGATCATCACAGGCCATCACATCAAACATTTTCTGTCCTATTATCTTTGTACAGACCCAAAACAAAACTGTGCTGCATTTCTGTTTTTTTATTGTTTAATTGTAAGTGAACCAGAGGTTACAGATATTTATACACAAGGAGGAATATACGTTGTAAGATCTCATGTTAACTAGGTCTATAATTGCCATATAGACTTTTTAATGTTGACCTATAACCTTGTCAAAGAATGTGTTTCTGATTTGGTTGTACAGGAGTCTGTCTCCACTTCTGTATGTCTCCTCTATGGCCTGTTGAAGCTGCCTGCCTGTATCTCTGTGAATTTCTCAACCTGATAGCATCAAAACCGTGCAAGATGAAGCAACATGACTTTACAGGTGTTTTGAGGTCTCAACGAAGGCCAACTTCAAACATGAGTGTCGTCCGAGCATTGGCGCCAAAGATGAGTGTGGTCCCAGCAGGGGCGCCAGAAGTAGGGTTTGGGAAGTGGGGAAGGCGCTATAGCTATATTTTGCTTTGCCACCAGAGGCAAATGTTTTATTTGACCCTAAGCTTGCATTAAATGTAAGTGAACAGGAGGAGTATTCACAAGCATCGATTTTGCTCATGTTTTTAAGTTATGATTCAGCAGAAGGTTCAAGTCGTCTAAAAGGTAACTACTCACTGTTCTCCAGCTGGTGTTTTTCTTTACATTTAGGGCTGTCAGAATTGACATGTTAATAGCAATGCGATTAGGGCCCTAACATAAGGCGTTTTTTTTAACCACATTCTGCTATTTTGTCCCTTTGACGCACCCTTACAAACAGCTGCAGTGATGAAAACCAGTTCATTTTCGAATGGATCATTTCACTTTAAAAACTCCCAGATGGCTCAGTTGACAGGTCAAGAGTAATATGCACCTTGTGTCAAATGGATTTAATATAGCACTGAAGTACGCTGACTTTGAGCAACCCCTCCAAGCTGAGCATACATGTGCAGTTAAGCAGGCAAAACACTATTCTGGAGTAAACCAACCACTGCAGATCTGTGTATGAAACCAAATCAAAGAAGCTTACAACAATGCTTGCTAAATGGGTGGCAACTGACTGCAGACCAGTCAACATCATGGAAGACTGGGGTCTGAGGGACGTCCTCAGTTTGGCATGTTGTGACCAGACATATGTCTTGCTGTCAGGGAGAACAATAGTTTCATACATACTGAACCTTGATCAATCACAGAAAGCAAATAAACTGGAACTCCTGAAAAGAGCAAATGCTGCCGAATTAACCACGGATCATTGGACATCAGTGAGTAATCAAAATGATCTCAGAGTAACTGCACACCATATTGTGTATAGTAGTATAGCACTGATTTGAAATGAATAAATTATAAACTGAAGATCACAAAGTAATTTCTTTGCATTCATTTGATTCCCAATCAAGACACTCTGGTAAGAATTGCTTCACCTTGTTAATATGGACTTCAAATCTGTTTTAAAATGCAAAATAATGGAATTTTAATTTTTGCAATTAAAAATGCAATTAATCACAATTACCTTTTGAAAATCAGCAATTAATTGTTATGAAAAAAATTGTATCCTTTGACATTCTCCCTATTGATATATACATCCTCCTGACTTGTATTATATCCATATTTGTGCTGCTTTGTATCTTTTTGCATTTTGCTTTTTTTGCAATCTCTCAAATACGTTTGACATTGGTGCTATATGACCAGACAAAAACAGAGGGAAAGGGCTGTGGTATTCACTTTTGCTCAAGAGGTAGAAAACCTACAATTACCAGAATGAACTGCCGCACACCAATAAACCCTCGTTCTGGTGGTTTGCGTAATGCAAATTAGTCAGTTTTGACAATATGGCGGATGGCTGGTGACAAACAATCGCCTATTAAAGTTAAACGATAAGCTAAAAAGCTAAAACATGTTTCAAAAACGTATCAGGCAAGAAATATGCAACACAGTTAACAGTCTAGGTTTGTTTGATCAGCACTTCTTAGTTTTACTGTTTGATCACAGTTTTTTCAGCCTCCATTTTTACATGACAAGAAACAGTATGGCACCTACTCCCTGCTCTCAAACTCTCAAATTACAGCCAAACAGTGCACTACAATATGTTTCTGAAGACATACTACGTGAGAAATAGGCAATACAGTAACAGCAACTTGGTTTATTTTTGATCAGCACTGCCTAGTTTTACTGTTTAATTGGAGTTTGAGAGAGAGAGAGACGGTTGGCTCTCTCTCTCAATCCTCTACCATACGTATTTAGTGTTTCTCAAAGTCAAAGAATGGTCCTTAAATGTCTGAATTTCAAGGAGGCTACCTCATCGAATCCCACCAAAGGACTGTTTCAATGTCAAGCATCCTTTAAATTCTATCGAGGAGGAGTCCGTCATTTAGAGAATTTTCAAGGATTCATGTGTGTATCCCCAGCAGGCATGCAGTACCCACAATTCTTTGTGCACAATTTGCCGGTGGAGCTTGGCGGGATTCAGATAAATATGGCATTTATAGAGATTATTGTCTCCAGGAGTTTGTATCATACACACATGAAAATAATATTGATAGAAGCCTCATCATTTACACTTTCCAATGTGTTCACTGCCAAATAATATGGATTAAAATAATAAATAAAGTGATTCCGCTATAACAGAAAAGTTTTGAAATGAATCAGTCACAGCTGAGATGGAGCGCTAAGAATCCACCCGTGCCCCACTATTCACCTGATAACGACATGATAATTGCTCTGATTCTTTTGGTTTCAATTGATGTATCTTTCGGGGGATTCGCAGTGAGAATGGCCACAGGACACATTAGAATGTCCTGCAGGTCAAAGCGTCATTCACCTGTTTTAAGGTAAACATATTTCAGCAAATTTCACAGTAGTATGATGAAAAGGTGGCAGGTCAGCTGCCCAGAGCAGTGCAGCTCATCAGATCAGATACGTTATTCATATTGTAGCTGTGTTTGTGGTGATACACGTATCAATCTAGAACACTTTGGAATCACAATGTGATTCTGTGGTGATAAAGGGACGTTTTCCAGCTATTGTCTTTCCTTCACTCTGAAAAGGGATTGTTGTGTGAATACGTCTTTGAAGACCCTTTTACACTCAGTACGTTTACATGCACAGCTTAATCGAGCTATGCTCAAAATTCGATTTTGGCGTCTAATCGGACTTCTGTCCTTGTCCCAGTTTACATGCAACTGAGAAAATCGAATTACTGACGGGAACGTGTCCTCCTCCTCAACACTAGGTGGTGATATGCGTTGTTTCAGCAGGTTAATACGGCCCCCTTTCCGGTTGACCTATTACGTCACTTAATAATAAACAACTGGAGTCAGGCAGCAGACCGGCATTTTCGAACAACAGCAAGATGGATAATCATACAGCTTTGTTCATCTCGTACATAATGTACACGTTACTGATTGTGCAGATAAGGTGCATGCTATCCCTCGTGGTCATGGTGATTTCGAGAGGCAGACAAGAACGCCGTATGCTGTTGGAGGGCTACAACAATAGCATGTCTTGTCTGTTCTGGGATCATACGCCAGCGCGGGGGTTGTGGAGCATGTGCACATGCATTGTCTAGTTTAACTCTGACTAAGGCGTATACATGCCGGAGAAAAAATCGAATTCCAATCGCATTATCTGGGTGTCTTAATCGGAGTTGGAGAACTCCGATATTAGTCGGAGTAACGCGTTTACATGCACTTCAGTTGTCCAGTTGTAGTCGGATTAAGGCAATAATTCGGTTTTTTCAAGTGTCATGTAAACGTACTAACTGACAGATTTTCGGCGAATGTTGGGCTGTTTTGCCGGCAAGCTGCGAGGATTTAGACACACAGAGCCAGATTGGCGAGTTGATCCGAGGTGCCCAGTATTCCGTCTCGTAGGGTAGACATATTGGCGGAACCGTTTTGGTTTAAAAAGAACGAGGCACCCTTCCACCACGGGAGGGGCTGTTGATGACTTGTGGGAGGAGCTGTTGATGACGCCGCATGTGCGAGCCACTGACTTTGAGAAGCACCAATTGTGTCCATGGTGGCGGGAATACAAAAATGCAAATCTGTAGGTGGAGCAACAGCCCTAGAGATGAGCAGGGATATCTGGACCCCTTTAAGGAAATGGCTGTGCATGAATCCAGACTGCAGTTTGTTCTGCTCTGTCCAAGTAACTGTTGGCTATGAGATGCCAACATTTCTTCCCTTGTACTTATAAAAGCTGCTATTTTGATGTTGTTCCCTGTAGTTGGGTGGAATTGCATTTCAAAAACTACTAGAATGCATTAGTTTGCTTACTGGAAGACAAAGGCTTGCGTTTTCAGATTCTACGATTATTTAGTGCAACTGGGGGTCAAATGAACTAAGGAAGAAAACACTACAGTGATTAAAAAAAAAAAACCTTCACTCAGTCAAATTGAAGAGAACGGTGGAAGTGACAGGAAAGAGAGAAGGGGATTAACTCACCCAGGGGGTCGGCCTTGCCATCCTTGTCGGGGACTGTGAACACACCAACCACCTTGTGACCCTGCTTCCTCAGGTTGCTGTACACCTCCTGGCCAAACACGCTCTGGCCAATTATAGCTAGTTTCAGCTTATTCTGGTAATAATTCTGTAACGAGAGCAAACACATTACTTTTGGTTTCCTCTGGTGTAAATCTGCAGTACTGGAAATGCTGGAGATTCTTTTCTGCAATTTGTCTCATTTAAGCTACAGTGCTCTGATATTTGTGTGTGTACATAGACCTCTTCCTCAGGAGGAGAGGATTTTCAACATTCTTTCCTCACCTCGTTGGGTCAGATGTTATGCAACTGCCGACAGAAAACACAATGCAGAGCCAGTCCTAACAGCAGGCAACTGCAGGAGCCACTAGGGGACCAGAGGGGCCCACATGACACAACTCTTAAAGGACCACTCCAGAAATATTGGGAAATAGTCAATTGAACAAAAAAGAAACAAAAGACACATTCTGTATCTGATACTATAAGAGGATATTCTGATTTTAAGATCAATGTATGGTTTAAGTCCAAAAAAACACTCCCACATTTCTTAGAATGCATCAAATGGGTTGGATGAGGTATTTATTCATGGTCAGTGAATAACACACAACAGTATTCAGTCAGCAAGCCCCCACTTTGGAGAAGCAGGCTGGAATCAACACAGAAGCCAAGCAATTTACTGCAGTGGACGTGTTAGCAGCGAAACATATTTTAACCACCTAAAAAAAGTCCCATCTAAAACAAATAAATATTAGTTTAAGTGTGTACGCTATGTTTAGAGTATTTTCGCTTCTTTAACTTTCTGTCAGACAGCAATTTCTGACAGGGAAGTGAAAGCTGTTATATTGCTCTCTTCAAAGCCAGACTCCATTGGGAAAAACAGTGCTTTAACATTGCTGAACGCAGGAGCTGCTGATGTACCGCTGCCTTGATCAGTTAGTTGGAGTTATTGTGTGTTTAAGTGGGTTAGTTTGTTATTCACCAAAGTCACAGCAGATCCTGTGTTCAGTGAGCCAAAACTACTGTTTTAGTCAATGAAGTCTGGTGGCTTTGAGGAGAGCATAGATAGGGAATTGAAGTGGGGAATTAATGGTCAATCACTATCTGACAGAAAGGTTGATTAATGAATAAACTCTTAATATAGCATACACTTAAGCAGTTCCAGATTTGTTTTGGTGAGCCTTTTTTAGGTGGTGAAATACATTTTGCTGCTGGCCCCCATCCACAGCAGTACATTGCTGTGCTTCCATGGTGGTACTCCTGCCTGCTGGGGGGTGCTCCCGACTGCCACCTACTCTATGTATTACTCTACTACTCTACCCCACTTCAAAAAATCTGAACTGTCCCTTAAGTCATGTCACACCTCCACTGATTCATTACAGACTACTTTTCAGATCAATAGAATTAACACCTGCTAAGTTACTGCAAATGACAACGCCACTGGCTACAAAGATTATCAGTCTTACTGACTATTCATTTATTTAAAACCTTAAGTAACACTGGGGTTACAACAATTATTTTTTATAACTGATCATTAAGCATTTTTGAATACATCAACTAATTGTTTGGTCACCAAAATGTCAAAAATACATAGTCAGATTTCTTGTTGTATTCAACCAGCAGTCCGAACCCCAAAGTTATGGGTTCTTATGTAGTACATGTTTTTATGCAATTAACAAAGACTGAAATCAGAGACAAGCGGCCAATTCACATTTGAGAAATTCCAAACACTGAAAGGTTCATATGCTTTATAAGTAAACATCTGATAAACTAATAGAATAGTTGGTAATCAATTTTCTTATCTTAATATCAACAAACTGATTGATTTGTCAGAGGTATGTAAAAAAAAAAAATGTGTAAAAAGCAGGACTGGAAAGATTTAAGGGTGGGATGCAGGGGGCCACATGCTTGCCTTTCGCAGGGCCCCCAAATAACCCAGCCCCTGGCCTAACTATCATTAATGTTCCTGTTTGTTAAAGCCAGCTCCGAGAGAAGCTATTGGCTGACAGAGAGCACAACCCCTAATCCAGAGGGAGAAGTTCAGCTGCCCCCCTCCTCTCTGACTGTAACAGCACATGTGAGACGGAAGGAGGTCTCAGGTTTCCCCTGCTTTAGTGAAGGGTCCTGTCAAAGGCACGAGGCGCCGTCTCAGATTTTAAGATTGCGTTTAGCAACGTGCTGATGCATTTAAAGCCACGTATTCCAAGCAACTTCCTACAGTAACACAGCTCCAGAAGCACTGAGAAAATTACAGTGCAAAACGCCCCTAATAAAAATGCATGGATGGCTGGATTGTCCACATCCTGCTTTCCTGAGGGGTTCTTGCAACCCTGCAGGCTCGAAACTACAGTAAGCCGCTGACGGGCTACAGTGTGGAGCTCATATGCTGATGCAACTCCTCCAGATCTTGTACAGGAGCGTAAAGAGACTGAGAAAGAGGGGGAGATAGGGGGTAGACAGTAACGTGGCAAACTGGCACGGATACACCATCGTTTGCTCTGTTTGTTGCGAATATGGAAGCAGAGTGACTTATGGAGACCTGGATATTAACTGTGATAGACTGATGGGTGACCAGAGTCAAGCCAGGCTCAGTCCTCCTCATGCCACAATGAGCTTCGATGCGTGCAGTATGTTTCATCAATGCAACAAAGTATTAAAGGCACTATTCAATCTCTGGTGCAGCAAAAGCAATGTTACTTACGGACGAAGTGGAGAATTTCCTTAAGACTTGACTCGCCGTCCACAACATAATGGCGGTGTTTATGTATAAAAAATGTATGAAAAATAAAAATGGATCCAAATGCTGCAGAATTTGTCCGACCTGCTGCTGAAGTATGAGCGCTGCTGGCCGTACACACACACCTGCCTCTGTGTGTGACTGTATGAGTCAGAGGAGTGGCCGTGGTATGGGCTCGTCACAGCCAGCTTATACTCGACAGCAGCAGACACAGTACGTGCTGCTTGACACCGTACGTGCGCGGTCACGCGGTGCATACTACCCCTTCGACCGCGCGGTCACGCGTGGGAATTCATAAAATTCTCAAGGCCACACTGACTGTCGATAGTTTAATTGCAGTTTATACATGATATAATATGTTACTGTGGGAATGCAAATAGATTGACTTATTTATGTGTTTATATTGTGAAATGTTTTATCCACAAGCTAAAACTAAGATGAACTTAAAGACATAGCCAAATAGAAAAAAATGTATATTCAAAATAGTTTACAACATCTCTGTAGGCAGAAATGTATTAAGCTAATATTCATGTTTCTAGCATATACCTATTAGGCATTTAAGGGTAGTTGATAGCCATTAGCCATTGTTTGCTAACAGTAGCTAACCTAAGTTGCTAAAATGCTAACAAATGACTATAGAGTGGTACAGTACTGAGTCCTTAAAGTCCTGGATTTGAGTTAGCATGATAGCACTCCTGAGGCCTGTACTATGAGGCCAGTATAACTTACCCAGACTATCTTTTCGTTAGCTGGCCTGACTAGTGGCTGTCTAAATAACTACAAATCTGGTTATCCACTACTTAAGTCAGTTTTGGGTTTTCCTATCCAGCCACAAGCCTATTTACGGGAAAGAGGCGGGGGTGTTATGAGTGACATCATCAGAACCATGAATGAAGTAGGTTGCTTCATATCATATAAAACGGTACCTGAGGCACCTGGGACAGCGAGACAGTAAAATATCAAGGGCATGGGATGTAAATGATACACTGTTATCTTCTGATAGAAAATTATATTGAAAGTACTATCCAAAAATTCACTGTTGGCCAAAACTCAAATTACGTGTAGGTATCACTAGGCTATATGTGACATTAGTAAAGAGTATTTTTTTGCTATTTAGTTGGAAGATAATAAAACTACTCTGAATATGTTACATATGACACTTAAAAGTAATGTAAGATTGTTTCTGCTGCTGAAGTAAAGGGTGGAAAAGTAGGTCTATCTGACTCAAGTGTTGCATTTATAATAACAGGAGCAAATTAACAGCATGTGGATTATTTTACTAATAAAATATTATCTTTTTTTCTTTGTTCTCATCACAGATGTATCTTATGTTATTTTGAGCTGCACTGATGGAATCAAAGTGTATTGTAGCAACACTTTAACTGCTGACTAAGATAAACTATGCATAAGTTAAAAATCCTGCTAAAATCATGTGTTCAGTGTAAATGATGTCTCCATTTGTTAGAGGCTCTGTTTTAAAACCAGTGGAAATAGAGCCTTGGAACAAATGATTCTACTGACCTATAACATATACGCAACTCTTTTTTACCTGAGACTGGACTTTCATTAACCTGCTCCGGAGCAGGTTAGCTAATCAGTTTAAATGGTGATTTATCCTGGTGAAAAGAGAATCAGCTTCATAGTACTGAAAACCCAGAGTTAACCCCTAAGTTACCTCACTAACTCCAAATCCTGCTTCGTAGTACAGGCCTCAGGTTCCCTCCTCTCAAAGTCCATGGGTGTTTTGAATGATCATTTGGTACCGATGCCTGAAATTAGATCTGTGGTCAACCCAAGCTTAAGAGACTTTATTGTTTGGTTTCACGACATAAAATATGTCAGTAAAATATCCCTCTTGTGCATTTTGAAACTTTCTGGTGTCCTTAAAAAGGCAGTTGTTAACAAGTGACTAAATGTGCCTACAAGACTTCATCAGGCCGAACTGAGTTTACAGCGTTGTTCTGGTAATGTTTGTTCATGTAACCGTAGTTTGTTTATAGCATGACATTAGCTTTTTACCTCTGCTGCTTGCATTTAGGCTTCAAAAATCATAAAAAATGGTGTTCATTTGTGAATATTATCAAATGTGTAAGTATCATAAATGTTTGTTTGCCACTGCAATAATCCAAAAGGCTTTTTGATGAAGGAACCAGGGCAATGCTAACTTCTGCATCAGCCTACAGAAGCTAAACAAAGTTGAAAAATGCTAACAAATGACAGTCTACTGTTGTCTATTGTTGTGTTTTCATTACCTTAGAACGAGCTGTTTATATCGACATAGGGAGTGGGTCCTTATTTATGGAGATTGCCACGTTACACCGTCATGTTTCTACAGTAGCACAGAACAGATAAACCAGACACTGGTTTCAGATAGGGCCATGCATGTTTTTGCACCAGCCACCACAGTTAGAAGCTCCTCAATGACGAGCAGCGTAGGAAAAACCCATTTGTTTATGTGAACCTGCTTTATTCATAAATAATGATCTGGTCTATTTGTTTTGGAGAGGAGGAGACTTCTGTGAATAATAGGGCCTTAGGTAAAAACCTCCTGAATGTTTGAATCTTTAGTAATAACAGAAAAAGGGTGAACACACATTAGCAGATGCCAGACTAACAGCTGACTCCAACATGCCAAACAGCATCGGAATTTTGCGGATAATTCAGCTAACAGCTAAAATCTCCTGAACATCTGGATCACACAATAAAAACTTCCTGATCAATGTACACTGAGGGATTTCTAACTGGGAGAAGTTCCAGCTGGTTGCAATCTGCAAACCTCTCCACACGACACCGCTAAATGTCCTTAGTTTTTACACACTTAACCATTGTTCCAGTGCGTATTTCTGTAGTCTTTATGAAGCTTCAGTATTTGACAGCCAGTACAAAATAAAAGAAAACAAAAGCCATGTGGGTAAGATAATATACATGAGCCATTAATCGTAGGCAGTGCACAAAGTTTAAAGATTAAAGGTCGACTATTATGCTAAACACCTGGCTGAATAGATAGCCTAACTAACATGGAGCACAAACACCCAGACTCCCTGCTCATTGTTCTTGGGGACTTTAACAGAGAGAACTTGAGCCACAAACCTCCAAAATCCAGACAGTACATTAAGTACATCACCAGTGGTAAGAACATACTGGACCATTGCTGTAAAATATAAAAATAAGATGCCTCTTACTCTGACCCCCATGCGGCTTTAGGACTCTCTGATTAGTGTCTTGTTCATATTCTTACAATAAGATACGATATACTTTATTGTCCCACTAAGGGAAATTTGTCTTGGACTCCGCAACTGCGCCATAAATGCCTTGACAGCCACAATGACAACAAACAATACATCAAAAGCCATACCATCCCAACAACAATTACATAACAGTATTGCACATATCCCATAACATTACACATAACACATACATATGCCATACATACATAAAACATGCTAAAAGATCACCATAATAAAAGCACTATAAAAATTATTGCACAATCTTCGGCCTCAAGCAGAATTGTTTAAGAGTTTGATGGAGGTTGGAACAAATTAATTATTAAAACAGTTCTTCAGACTTATAGGCAGAAAGTAAAATCAGCAGGTGGTCAGGACTGTGAGGAGACAGACCAACAAGGCAAAGCTGGAGCTAAAGGCCTACTTTAACTGCACTGATTGGAGTGTTTTTGAAGCTGAAACTTCAGACATGGACCTGACACTGTGATGTCTCACATCAGTTTCTCTGAGGATACCTGTTAAAACCTTCTGCACAAACAGCAACAGTTAATCCTGGTTTAAAGCTAAACTCAGGGGGCTTCGTCAAGCCAAGGAGGATACCCACAGAAGTGAATACAGTATTCTGCACCAATGCAAGAACACACCGATGAAGGAGATCGGAGTAGCAAAGAGGAGCTATACCGAAACAGGAGACGACCCCCCTACACTGTGGAGAATCATCAACTGACTGATGACCTGAAGGTGTTTTACTGCAGGTTTGACAAGCCTTGATTCACACCCCTCACCAGCTCCAACTCAGACATTACACAACCAACTGCCCCTCACCCCACCTGGTCCCAGGAACCGAGTGGGGGATGTGTCCGCTCTTTCAGAGACAGAAGATAAGGAAGGCATCAGGCCCAGATGGTAAGTCTGTGCTGATCAGCTGGCTTCCATCGTCACATAGATCTTCAACAGATCACCGAAGCTGTGTGAAGTCCCCTACTGTTTCAAACACTCAACTATTATCCTGTTCTCCAAGAACTGGATTACATGACAACAGGCCTTTTGCCCTGATGTGTTTGGTCATGAAATTCTTTGACAGACAGGTGTTAGCCATCCTAAAGGACATCAAAGGACCCCCTCCTGTAAGTGGATGATGAAATCAAGAAGAGACTGCAGTGCATCTTGCATTTCAACTCCCCAAGGACATATGCAAGGACCCTGTTTGTGGACTTCATCTCGGCATTCAACACCATCATCTCTCACCAAGCTTACTGTGCTAGCCCTCACCTGTCAGTGGATCACAAACTTCCTGGTGGATTGGAGGGATGTGTGCTCTCTCCACTACTCTTCTCCCTCTACAGTCTCTCTGTCAGTCTGACATCATGCATTACGGACTACATAAACTTCTGTGTGGAAAGCACCGTACCAACCAGGACTGTACACAGCTTCTCCAACACCAAACCCTGGATTACTCCAGACATAAAAGCTCTCCTGAAGGAGAAGCGGAGAGTTTTTAACTCTGGAACTAAGGAGGAGCTGAAGGCTGTGCAGAAGGAGCTACGGAGAAACATCAGGCGGGGAAAGGAAGAATATAAAAAGAAGATGGAGGAACAGCTGCAGCAGAGAGACGTCAGTGGAGTCTGGAGAGGTCTGAAAACCATCTCAGGACACAAACAACCACACTCCCAGGCCAGAGGCAACCAGAAGTGGGTGAATGATCTGAATCTGTTCTTCAATAGATTTGATCAGTCTGCCCCGCCCCTGGCCCAGACATCACGGCTGCAATCCCCCGCATCCTCACCTTCACCTTCCCCCCCACCTACACTCCTGGCACACTGCTTCTACACCTCCCCCACCCCCACTCCCCCCCGACATCTCACCACCCCCCACTCCCCCCCCCCACCTCATCACCTCCACTCCCCAGCACACAGCCCCCCTGCTCCAGCTTGTCCTTCACTACCTGTCAGGTGAGAGATCAGCTGAGGAGGATAAAGACGAGGAAGGTTGCAGGTCCAGACGGCATCAGCTCCAGGCTCCTGAAGCCCTGCGCAGACCAACTGTGCAGGATAGCTGAAACCATCTTCAACCTGAGCCTGAGGCTGGGGAGAGTACCACAGCTGTGGAAGACATCCTGCGTGGTACCTGTGCCCAAGAATTTGCACCCCAAGGACTTTAGTAGCTTCAGGCATTAACATCACACCTCATGAAGACCCTGGAGGGGCTGGTTCTGTCTCGTCTCCGCCCCGCAGTAGGCCCTTCAATGGACCCGCTGCAGTTTGCCTACCAGCCTGGCACTAGGGTGGACAACGCCGTCATCTTCCTCCTGCATAGAGCTCTTTCTCACCTGGAGAAGCCCGGAAGCTCTGCGAGAATCATGTTCTTTGATTTCTCCAGTGCTTTCAACACCATACAGCCTGCCCTTCTGAGGTACAAACTGGAGCACATAGGGGTGGCTAATCAGCTCACATCCTGGATCCTGGACTACCTCACGGACCAGCCGCAGTATGTCAGGACCCAGGATTGTGGTATCGGACTTGGTTGTCTGTAGTACGGGGGCCCCGCAGGGGACGGTGCTGGCACTGTTCCTCTTCACCCTCTACACTGCAGACTTTTCATACAACACCCGCACCTGTCATCTGCAGAAGTTCTCTGACGACTCTGCCATAGTTGGCCTCATTACAGATGGGGACGACAGGGAGTACAGAGAACTGAACCAGGACTTTGTGGACTGGTGCCTGAGGAACCACCTTCAGATCAACGCAGGGAAAACCAAAGAACTAGTGGTAGATTTCCGCAGGCGCAGACTCCTCCCCCCAACACTGGTGAACATCCAGGGAAAGGACATTGACCTGGGTCAAGTACCTGGGTGTTCATCTTAACAATAAACTGGACTGGACTAATCACATAACAGCACTATACAGGAACCATGGACACTTTACTGACACTATGGACACTTTATAAACACCACAGCTGTTTGCTGTTTTCTGCACATACAATCACTTGCACTAGATGTGCTCTCTTTAATTCACTGCTCATTATTATCCACTTGTCATTATTATTATTATTATTATTATTATTATTGTTATTATTATTATTTTTATCGCCATTTCTTGTATTTCTGTACTTTATTTTGCATGCCTAGTTTTTAAGTTGTTTAAGTTTAAATTTTGAAATTTTGAAATTTTTAATCTGACTCTTTCTCCTTGACTGCTGTAACACTGGAATTTCTCAGTTGTGGGATCAATAAAGGTGTATCTTATCTTATCTTATCTTATCTTATCTTATCTTATCTTATACCAATAACTACACCTCAGGATAACCGTCTCTTATATTCCTGAAATTTGCAGGCGTCGCAACAGTCAGTGGCCTAATCTGGGACAGTGACCAGTCTACATACAGATGTGAGGTTGAACAGTTGGTTTTCTGGTGTGGTCAGAGCAGCCTGGAGCTGAACACATTCAAAAACTGTTGAGATGACAGGAATTTCAGGAGGAGACCCCAACACAGCCCCCTATCACCAATCTGAACAACACTGTGACATCCAGCATTGACACCATCAGGAGCAAAGTCTAGCAGAGGATGTACTTTTTTGCGCCATCTCAGGAAGTTCAATCTGCCTCAGGAGCTGCTGATCCAACTTTACACCACAGTCATCCAGTCTGTTCTCTGCACATTTATCACTGTGTGGTTTAGATCAGCCACCAAACAGGAAAGAAAACAATTACAACAGACAGTCAGGACTGCAGAAAGAACTACTGGTGCCAGCCTGCCCTCAATCCAGGAATTATACATCTCCAGAGTCAAGAAACAGGCAGGAAACCTCACTACAGACCATCATACCCTGGACACACCCTGAGAGGAATGAGCACCAACTAAACTAGCATCCTGCTAACTATTGAACAGGCGTTCGAAATTAAACTAGGTGACCTCCATGCCACATTAGCTTCCAACGAATGCCATTTAACCAAAAGGTTCTTTTTCTACGTGCTCATCTGACAGAACAGAGGACTCTGGTGAGAGAAGGAGCAAAGGCGTGTGCCATATGATTATTAAGGACTGGTGTGACAGTGGAAATGTGAGCTGTTGTCCTGTTCCTGCTGTGGATCATCGTTATATGCTGTGCAGGTTGCCCCTGCCCTCCCCTGTTTGGGAGAATTGGCCAAGTGGCTGTCTTGTTGAGGCCAGGATGTGTGGATAGTTAAATCATTCTACAAGCAGAAACAATGGATTACGAGAATCAAATCAAATATGAAACTGTCATGTCCACCTACCTCATGTATATAGAGCAACCTGTCAAATTAATCTTCCAGCACCCTTTGCAGTCTGCGTTATCACACTGTCAGGCTATTTGCAAAGTTCATTGTGTCTTGTATGGATAGTTTAACATACATATTTATGTCTGTACATAGAAAAATGTTTAAGTTTACCTTTGTTGCCCTTGTGATTAGCTGTATGTTTATTTCTGTGTTTGTACATCCAGAACAATGGAAAATTCCACGAATGTGTTCACATACTCGGCTAAAAACGCTTATTCTGAAAATAGTCAGAACATTTAAAATACACTGTGTCCTTCTGCACCACATACAGTTTTTCTCATGGAAAATATGGACTTGATAAACAGGGCCACTTTTATTTATGAGAATATAAAAATTGTCAACTGATCAACCAACTAGCCAATGGTTGGCAACAGTCGCAAAACATAGTAGCCAAGTTGCTAACACAAGACAACCCAGCAAGGTAATAATTAGAATTAATATTCGGGGGACCTCATCATCCCCAATATTCCAGTATGCTCAAAATGTTATTTTTATTGAGGCTAATAAGAAACAGTTCTTAATTTATATGAGCCAACTCTCACTCTATATTCCAACAAATGGTTTAACATTAACCTGTAACCTTTCTGTAGCTGTTTGATTGCCAGTGCCAAGGATCAAGGACCATGCGAGTAAAAAGGTAATGTCTAAATCAACCATTTATAATACGAAGTGTACAATAATTAACCACAAAGTATGCTGGCACTGTCCTGCACCAATCTTTACTTTGTAATTCTAAAGAGCTATGGTTGACTTGGTCTTAGATATCATGTTGGCAAATGGTTTGAAAGGTACACGGTGGCCTCCTGCAGCATCAACACTTTTTTCCAGGGTAAAGATAAATTTCTGAGTAGTTTTATTCCATTTTCACTACGCTTGCCTTCACAGGATCCACCTGCTGTACACCTGCTCAGACTCCCACACAGCACAAGCCCTGATCAAACACATATCTTGCACCATCCACACTCAACTGCCCTGCACAGGTTCCTGTGGAGCAAAGGTTCAATCAGTCAGCTCGCAACCTGTAGACACACACACACACACACATTCATGCCATCTAGAAATGGAAATTTTTCCATCAGCTTAGACTGTACCCTGTGAACCTGGCAACTTTCTGGCAAATACTGTTGCATTTATTCCTCCAATTTGATTTTCCTCTAAGGTACTGTAATAAAACTATTCATAAATCAAATTATAACATTCCTGTACTGTCGCAAAACTGCTTTGCTGACTGCTAAAAATTAAAGTTCCTCACTTTTATATCAGATGAAAGGTATGTAGTCCAACCTGTCATACACCTAATCAAAGTCAGTCCTAAACCAGAATTACTGCCTCACAGTTGTATACTTCCACAAACCAGTCAAGTTACATGTACAATTTACATCCATTTAAGATCTATACAATCAGCAGATTTTAATGGTGGGCACCCAAGATTAGAGTCACCTTTTCAGTATCTGACCGAACATCTCCCCTTCTGTTCCTGAGATATGGCATTGAATAACAGCCAGAAAAGTGTTTTTTTGCAGAATATTATGCTGTCACAGTGAAGTTGACCTTTGACCCTTTCGATATAAGTAATCACTTAATTATTTTATTGTACTCAACATTTCTGTGAAATTTTGTCACTTAGCATCCTAATTCTTGAGTTATGGCCAAAAACTTGTTTTCTGAGGTCGCAGTGACCATGACTTTTGACCTTCAACCATTACATTCTAATCAGTTCCTTCTTGAGTCCAAGTGGCCGTTTGCACCAAATTTGAGGAAACTCCCTTGAGGCCATCTTAAGATATTTTATTCACGAGAATGAGACAGGTGCAAGGTCACAGTGACCTTGACCTTTGAACACCAAATTCTAATCAGGTCATCTTTGACTCAAAGTGGATGTTTGTACAAAATTTAAGAAATTCCCTCAAGGTGTTCTTGAGATAGTGTGTTCACAAGAATGAGACTGATGCAAGGTCACAATGACTTTGTCCTTTGACCATCAAAATCCAATCAGTTCACCACTGAGACCAAGTGGACATTTATGCCAAATTTGAAGAAGTCCCCTCAGGCATTCTTGAAATACCTCAACCTGAAAACATAATGCCTCCGGCCATGGCTATTGCTGGTGCAGAGGCATAAAAATACATGATAATGAATACTTAAAGGAAAAATAGCTCACTTTAAAGGCAAGAAACATGAAACACTAACAGAAATCAAATGAAGCATAGTGCCCAAGATCAAGAACCTGCATTTCGTCATTTTTTCCACCTCAATGTGTATTTCAGAAATCACAAAGGATCCAAAGGCAAACCAGGGGAGCAGCTGTGATTTATTTGTGAATATCTTCAACATCAAAAAGAGGACTAACAGTAAGAGCACTGGTGGTGGATGTTGCTCCGGGGGTGGGGTAGGGTGGGGTGGGTGGGGGGGGGGGGGGGGGGGGGTCAAGAGATCAATCTTCCGTTTTTCACGTCAACGTTCAACAAACTACTTTGGCACGAGAGTCGCGTCCCTCCCAACAGCGCTGCTTGGTTTAAAAAGTGCTGGTTTGTCTCAGCCCATCCCCTTGCTGCTACTGCAATCATTCAATAACACAGTAACACTTAACAAAACTCATCAGGTCAGAAAAGTGTGTGATGTACTGTCAAACAAAATCATTAACAAATGGTGCTCCTGGAAGAGGAGCAGTCCTGGAAGGCAAAAAGGGAACATGCCCAAAATCTCTTTTATCATTCTGGAAAATAATTTACTTTGTGTCACCACAGGAAACACAGTGGGTGAAATCACTGGTAGATGACTTTCCACACGCACAGTGCCAGTGCTGGAGCATTCAAAGCAAGAAGAGAGAAACAATGGCTAAGATTAAAAAACAAAACCATAATTCTGTGATTGAATGAAGAGAATAAGCGCTGACATGTTGGAATTTGTAAGATATTTTCATTTTTGCCCAAGTTGTTGACATGTCTTCATGATGCCGCTAAGGAAACCTTATACCTAGTTACTGTACTCAAGCCCATTCAGTTTGTACTGTAAACAGTTTCACTAGTTTTCTGGCCCAGCACTGGCACCTCGTTGTTTCAAAGTCTTGACTGGTGAATATTAAAAGAGGGTTTGGGGGGGTCAGGCACGTTTCCCCGGAACATAGGACCCATGCTAGTGTTACACACTCTACAACAAGTTACAGGTGACAAACAACAAGACATTCTCCCTTTTCACATCACAGCCTCTGCTGTAGTATTGAGAGCAGAAGGGTGATGAGGTCACAGAAAGCGGATTCCTGCTCCAAACTGGACACCGTCACATATCCTACGAGAGGAGAGAAGAGAGAGTATACTGTCATCTTGGGACATGTCCTTATATCACACAGAGCTGTATGTAGCATTTTGAAAACAAGATCAAAATCGATGCTGCAGAACCAGAGATATCCTCTTATTGTATTCCATACATTCTCCTTCCTTGTCAAAACCTGGCACATATATCACCCACAATGCAACTTGACTATGAACAGAGCTGGGTGTGTAATGCTAGTAGCAGCTAATATAGTCTCTAGCCTCAATCAGAGAGGAGAAGTGAGTTACAGAAGACTCGTAAGATGTTCAGTTATTGTCAGATAACTTCTACACAGGCTGAACTTGAGCTGACAACAAGTTTTTTACACTGCTGCGTTATTTTGCAGCAAAAAGCCTAAACTTTGGATTGTATGGGGACAAAATCTGGGCGACAACTGGTTCAACCTAATCTGCTTCATCTAAAATAGCATTGCTCAGTGGGGGTCTTAACCCTCTAGGTGGTGTTCAGACAAATTCGGGGATGCTGGAAGCAATATTTTTGAAAGGGAGATGTTGAGGTGTTCTTGGGGGGTTTCGTGTGTTTGCTTTTTAATGCCAGTTTAATTATACATTACCATTTTCACAATTGTATCATTAGACTTGCTTTTAGCACCATCATCTGAAGCCTTCATTCGACGAGGCTTTCCCTGCTGAAGACAAGACTTTTTTTTCTGAATTGCTTGCTTTTCAATGTTTGCACTGGAACAGTGTGCTCCGGTGCTTCAGGCACACTCCCTCATAAGTTCATTTAACGTGTCAAGGCAGAAAGCTATCCTATTTTTAAACACAGCTGTACTTTATAGACAGACAGAGAGGGGCACTCAGCTGAGGGACAGGCAAGCTTGGATGAAAAAATGCACTCTCATCCGAGAGTTTTTTTTTTTGTTTTTTTTTTGTATAGCAAGAAGCCTTATCTATAGGTCAGTGGTCTGTACAGTTGTCTCCCCTTACTCTTTGTTATATGTAGTTTCAGTTATTCACCTCCAATGAAGAATACTGCACAGCCACTTCTCTAAACTTTGTCTCGTCCAGATAAACACAGCTGTAAGACCTAATATATATTTAGATTGCTTCTCCCCAATTTCTCTTCAAGAATTGACCGCAGTGATTTCTTCATCTAAATCATCAACGTGTCTCTTAGACCCCATCCCAACTAGGCTACTTAAGGAGGTCTTACCTTTAGTTAACACTCATATATTAGATATGATCAATATATTCTTATTAACAGGCTATGTACCACAGTCTTTTAGGGTAGCTGTAATTAAACCTCTACTAAAAAAGCCCACCCTGGATCCAGAGGTGTTAGCCAACTATAGACCAATATCTAATCTTCCCTTTATGTCAAAGATCCTTGAGAAAGTAGTCGCAGACCAGCTGCGTGATTTTCTCCATGATAATAATTTATTTGAGGAATTTCAGTCAGGATTTAGAGTGCATCATAGCACTGAGACAGCACTAGTTAAAATTACAAATGACCTTCTGATTGCTTCAGACAAAGGACTCGTCTCTGTACTTGTTTTATTAGATCTTAGTGCAGCGTTTGACACAACTGACCATCAAATTCTGCTACAGAGACTGGAACACTTAATTGGCCTAAAAGGTTCTGCACTAAGCTGGTTTAAATCTTATTTATCTGATCGTTTTCAGTTTGTTGACGTTCATAATGAATCATCCTTACATACTAAAGTTTGTTTTGGAGTTCCGCAAGGTTCTGTGCTCGGACCAATCCTATTTATTCTATATATGCTTCCTTTAGGCAACTTCATTAGAAATCACTCTATAAATTTCCACTGTTATGCAGATGATACACAGTTGTATTTATCGATGAAGCCAGAAGAAAGTAATCAATTAACTAAACTCCATAACTGCCTTAAAGACATAAAAACCTGGATGAGCACCAATTTCCTGATGTTAAATTCAGACAAAACTGAAATTACTGTTCTTGGCCCCAAACAACTCAGAGACTCTTTATCTGATGACATAGTTTCTCTAGATGGCATTGCTCTGGCCTCTACCACTACCGTAAGAAACCTCGGAGTAATATTTGATCAAGATTTGTCTTTTAATTCTCATTTAAAACAAACCTCACGGACTGCATTTTTTCATCTGCGTAATATTGCGAAAATTAGGCCTATCCTGACCCAAAAAGATGCAGAAAAATTGGTCCATGCTTTTGTTACCTCAAGGCTGGATTACTGTAACTCTCTATTATCAGGTAGCTCTAGTAAGTCCTTAAAAACTCTCCAGCTAATTCAGAATGCAGCAGCACGTGTACTAACAGGAACTAAGAAACGAGATCATATTTCTCCTGTTTTAGCTTCTCTGCACTGGCTCCCTGTAAAATCCAGAATTGAATTTAAAATCCTACCGTTAACTTATAAAGCTCTAAATGGTCAAGCTCCGTCATATCTTAGAGAGCTCATAGTGCCATATTATCCCACCAGAACACTGCGCTCTGAGAATGCAGGGTTACTCGTGGTCCCTAAAGTCTCCAAAAGTAGATCAGGAGCCAGAGCCTTCAGCTATCAGGCTCCTCTCCTGTGGAATCATCTTCCTGTTGCGGTCCGGGAGATAGACACCATCTCCACATTTAAGACTAGACTTAAGACTTTCCTCTTTGATAAAGCTTATAGTTAGGGCTGGCTCAGGCTTGCCCTGTACCAGCCCCTAGTTAGGCTGACTTAGGCCTAGTCTGCCGGAGGACCCCCTATAATACACCGGGCACCTTCTCTCCTTCTCTCTCTCGTATCCTATTACTGCATCTTGCTAACTCGGCCATTCTGGATGTCACTAACTCAGCTTCTTCTCCGGAGCCTTTGTGCTCCACTGTCTCTCAGGTTAACTCATATCGCAGCGGTGCCTGGATAGTGTGACGTGTGTGGTTGTGCTGCTGCCGTGGTCCTGCCAGATGCCTCCTGCTGCTGCTGCTGCCATCATTAGTCATACTTCTACTGTTATTATACACATATGATTATTATCACACATGTATACTGCCAGATACTAATATATACTTTCAACGTAAGCTACTGTCATTACCGTCTCTCCTGCATATCTCTCTCTCTCTCTCTCTCTCTCTCTCTCTCTCTCTCTCTCTCTCTCTGTCTCACTGTGTCATATGGATTACTGTTAATTTATTATGCTGATCTGTTCTCTACTACATCTATTGCACGTCTGTCCGTCCTGGAAGAGGGATCCCTCCTCAGTTGCTCTTCCTGAGGTTTCTACCGTTTTTTTTCCCCCTGTTAAAGGGTTTTTTTGGGGGAATTTTTCCTTATCCGCTGTGAGGGTCCAAAGGACAGAGGGACGTTGTATACTGTAAAGCCCTGTGAGGCAAATTGTGATTTGTGATATTGGGCTTTATAAATAAAATTGATTGAAATTGATTGATTGAACTTCTCCGAGAACACAGATGGGTTGGATGTATTTTGAATATGCAGAAGGTTTTGAACATGAGCAGAAATCTTAGGGAGAAAACAAACATATGAGCTATTAAAGTCCAGGGGTTTATAAATGTATCAAAATGAAATAATGTGTCATGGGTGCGAATAGGTATCACAATCACATTTAAAGAGGTTACCTCCCCAAACAAAAGACACACAGGAAGAGGGAGTAGAAGAGGAAATCTTGCCTATGTGTGCTGACTCAACAGAGATAACAATACAGAATGTCTGAGAGTCTTACTGCATTATATTCTAGTAGATTTTGAATAGTCACCTGCTGCCTGAATTTTATGTTTTCCCTTACAGAAATAAAGACATTTCCACTATTGATTGGTTTTTAAAAATTTACCAGAATGTAGGAAATAAATGTCCTACTAGATGCTTCTTGTTTGGCACCAGTGCCAAATTACTGCTTTCTGACTGGCCTAAGTTGAATGAAATCTGTTATTTGACATTCATTACATGCTTATTTCATGATATAGCACAGAATAATGATTGTCATCAATATTCAGAGGAGACACTTAGCCTACATTTTGACTATACTGCCACCTCCTGGTTTAACACTATACCACAGCACATAAAAAAATAACTTCAGACTGCCCAAAATAAGTTAATCAGGGTTGTGTTTAAGTAACCTCCCCATATCCATCTTGATTTAGCACATTTTCTGCAACTTAATTGGCCTCTTGTGAACAAGAGTCTTACCAATCCATTTGGGACTTAAGCCTCCTACTGTAAAATTTTAGCAATCTTTAAGTATAGTACAGCTACACTGTGCGACATGGATCTAATAAACATGGGTACAACATCAAGTTTGATGTATGCAGACTGTACGATGACAGTGCCTACTAAATTGCAGGCTATGACGTACGATCATTGATGTCAATCTGCAAGAACAAAACATCATCAGCGTGCGTCATCCATGTACGCAACTGTAGTGGCAAGAGAAACATAAAAAGAAATATTTATCAAGCCCTGGCTATAGTTGCATTTATGTGTGTCGAAAAAGTCTGGAGAAGAGGAGGAGGAGGAGAATGTGGTCATGGTTGGGGAGGAGGCCAACTTGGCATGCCAATTTTGCAACGAGAGCTCTAAGTGTATTTATTAGCATCTACTAGCATTTAGCATTGTCACACTAATCAGTGCATCATTTCATGCTGCATTTCTATTGGTAAGTTAGTAGACATAGGTCACAACAGCAGTCACACAGTAAGATGGTCATCCAAAATTTCTGACACTCAGAATTTTATCCCAGGCTGTCTTTGGTCGCAGCAACATGACAACTGCCGTCCTTGAACCTCTCTCACTGAGCAACGTAGGACCACTGAGCCACGACAAAAGATATTGCCACAATTCTTTCACGTTGGTCATCTTTCGTCTGGGACGGCCCAAAATCACACAATGAATACTGGGCTTTATAAATAAAATTGTTTAGAATGAGGTCTCCGAGTATCTGTCCAGCAACTTAAATTGCTTCAGAGACAATCACAACTTTTTAACAAGACGCAACTCAACTAATTTTATTCTTACTAGATTCAAAAGTTCAATGGGCAAAAACAACTTTTTATTAAGGGCTGCAGCTTCATGGAATAAACTGCCAGTATCTCTGGAACTGACTGAAGCAGAGAGAAATTTAAAGCAAACTTTGAAGAAATGGTTAGTAAATACTTCCTCTTAACAGGAACCTTGCAAAAACTAACACAGCGTCATCTTGTAATATGTCTTTTATTTCTGTATGTTATTATACTGATATTGTATTTGCGCCCATCAGTCTTGCCAGATGGAGCATCTTGCCTCCCCCAAGAGGTTCACAATGGAGATAATTTTATTAGGTGGATGCTTCAAATAAGTCCTCTGGGTTTGTTGCCTCTCCCTGCACTGTATGTGTAATTTTTTCTTACATTTTTGTGTTTTAATTGTGCAAAAAGATAAACTATTAACTATTACCCTGTGGCTTTCTTGTGTGATTTACTCCTTGACAATTGTAACTGGTGAAGCAATTTTATGTGGATTTTGTCATTGTCAAATAAATCTATCTTATTTAACTGATGGGGGACGATAATGGTCCTGGATTATGGATGTGGGGGCGCTGGCCCAAAAAGGTCGAGAACCACAGATCTAAAAGTCCTAGTATTTCATTTGTGAATGTCCATAAAAAACATGAATGGACCTTAGTCCTGTTATATCCAGGGTCCAGTTGTTCAAAAAAAAATGTAATCTGGATCAGACTGATCTTCTTTTAAATGAAAGTTTCTTTATATTCAAATCAGTTAAGTCACTATTTTTCACCCCAATGGCCCACTGATGAAAACCCTTGTATTTGCAGTTTTAGGTACTGGGTGTCTGATATAAATAAATACACCAGCCTGGTTTCAAGTCAGCCAACATACACGCTGCAATTGCTGCTTTTGGGCATAGATAGCGAAACAGAGATCTTCTTTCTTTTGATCTGCTTTTGACACTTTCTGTGCGTTCCAGTCCCCATGCTACCTAACTATATAGTAGATCAGAAAAAGATTTAGTATGTCCCAATACAGAGTACGTCAAATGCAGTATGCAAAAAATAATATGTTAGAATCTGCAATCTGTGCAGTTATAACTTATAGCTAAACTACATGCATTGCAAAGTAAAAACAGCAGAGCTTTCCAGGCTGAACCCAGTGCCCAGGTGGCATTTGTTTTATCTCCATGGTAACGGATACAAAGGCAAGAGGGTCAAAGTTCAGGGCATAACATTATGAGACAGTAGTATGTCCCGATTGTGTGCATACTGCATGCAACGATATGCATTTTTTAAGGGCAGCTGCATTACATACTAAAAAAAATTATGTCCAAAATATAATGGATATATAAATTACCAATTTCAAAGGTGTATTACATTTTGTTCCTGAAATCCGCCTTGAAGCCACCCTTCTGCTGGGATCAGGATAATCCTGATTTCTTGGATCAAAGGTATGGTTTAATCCAGATCAAAGCCAAGATCGGATAACATGAACTAATTCGATTTCAGAATCCTTTTTTTTTCTCTGAGCAAACCATTTTCAAGATTTGATCCAATCCGAAAGCCTAAATCTGATCAGATTACTTGTGAACAACTGGACCCAGGTGTGACAGTGAGTAGCAGTGCACCTGTCTCCACTCTGTACTCCCATGGGCACACAGTAGTTGAGCTCCAGTCTGGCAATGTTCCCGAGCCGCAGAACAATTCCCGCTCCGTACGACCAGCGAATACACTCAGCTAGCTTCTGAAGGTGTGCCCGGGGACCGTCACCTGCACACACAACACTCAAAATGTTACAACCCACCTGGGGATACAGCCTCCTCTCCAAGTGTCATATACATTTTTTCAAGACTTAAAAAAAAATGCACTAAAACAATTTAAGTGTGTCTAAGCTAAATGAAAATATGTACTTTTTATTCTATAAAGTATCTTTTTGTATACTGCATGTATTAGTCTAAAGCGGTCTTCTACATTACAGTCAGTACATTTACTGTACATGCACAGTTAAGTGGAGCTATGGTTATAGCTCGACTAGGCCTTTTAATTGGACTACCGTCCTTGTCCCAGTATATAAGCACGGGAAGGGAATCGATTTATTGGCCCAAGTATGATCAACTCCGCTACAATAGGGAGTGATATGACCCCTTTCAGCTTGTTAGTACTGGACCTTTTTCCTGTTGACCTGTTATGTTACAGACCAAACAATAGACAAACAAGTAAGCTACAGTAAGCTAGTAGGGGTGGGGGTTTAAAAAAAAAAAAAAAGAATCGCTGCAGCATAGTATCACGATATTTTTATGTGGCGATATCGTAGTGTAGACTTTTTATTATATAAATTATGGATATGACAAATCCAAATTAAACCTTAGGTAGCCTACTAGAATAACATAATCAATTGCTTTTTCAGTCACTAGATACATTTAGCTGCAAAAAAAAAAAATACTTTAGTGAGATGAACAGACTGAAAACTTTATCTTATTAGATAAAAAATATGTTGACAAAGTTTTTCCTTTAGGGACATAATTTACATTTGATAAAGTAATAAATCGCAATATATTTGATCACAGTACTCAGCATATCGCGACATATTTAAAATCACAATAATATTGTATCGTGACTTAAGTATCGTGGATCCTCTGGTGATTACCACCCCTATTAGCTTTACAGTTCTTTACTGGGAAGGGGTCCATCCAGAAATGCATGGCTCTGGATGTAGATTTCGCCATGTTGTTACCAGCTTCTTCTTCGATAATGCATTTAATGCTATTCGACTTATGGGACAGAGCCCAGAGCGGAAAATGTGGAGCATGCGCAAAGCACCTAGGCCAGTTTGGGTCAGATTGAATGCAAACATGCAGGACGATTTCAACTCCCAATCACATTTCAGTCGAACTAACATGCGTACATGTAGTTTAAAAGTCCGGTTTTAATCAGACTAACACAATAAATCCATTTTCTTAAACGTATGAGTCTTTTGATCATTTCAGCAGGTACTGAATGCATCTAGTAGGATTTTCAGCCCACTCACCATAGTTGAGGTTGCAGAGGTTGCCTGCATTGAGGAAGAAGTGGGTTCTAAAAAGGTCTCCAAAGCCGCCCTTGCCTGGTCTAAAGGGTAGTGGAGTGTAGAGGTGTACACCACCTGCCCAGTACGCCTCTCCACCCAGATAGTCACCTGGAACACAGAGAGTATCAAACCAAGGTAAGCTGCTGAACTTTACAAACACACTCAGCTGCAGCTCCATATGTACTGCTTTTAAGTTGTTTACTTCTTCTGTGCATTTCTGAAGTCTTGATAAAATGTTTTCTTTCTCCAAGTGAGGAGCTGCTTGTCTTGTTTTATAGTCTGGGAAAGTAAACCAGTTTGTCCCCTTCTCCCCATCATTTTTGACACATAATGGTTTAACCACAGCCTCAATTTAAGGAACAGCTGATTATTGTTCCAAAATCCTTCTTAAGCAATTTCTTGAGTTCAAGTTTTCTATGACTGACAGTCTAAAGGGTGTCTACCTTCACTCTGTGGCCCAATGCTGTACATCCCAAATCCTCGTACACTGGTGGGACCTCCAAGGTAGAACCTGAACACAACATAAGTGTCATTGAATCATCCAATCAGAGTGCAGCACTGTCGCAAACATTAGCGTCATTAATATCACAAAGTTAAAACAAAAATACTAAGGAAAAAAACTGGAAATATTTGGGGCACAAATACTAACAAATTAAAAGAATGCGTCCATTTACATGTAGAGCTTCTTAATGATCAGCTTTGTTATCATTAAGAAGCTGGTAATTAAATACATCTAGATTTAAATGGATATTTAGCATTTTGAGAGCAATCTCTTCACCAAAAAAGTGGTGAAGAGTTGGGATTTTGAGGATTTTACAGCAGCTAGAGTGTGTCTGATGTGTCAGAGCCAGTGGCTGCTCTTGGATAAATCAGATGTACCTGTCAGCGATGCAGGATGGCTGTCCTCCGATGGGATAAAGCATCCCGCCCCACAGAGAAGCAGACAAGACCTGAGGGGACACAAATTGTTTCCTTTATCTAATCTAAGTATAAAACAAGCAATCTCTGTAGACATCTTCTTCACACTTGGCAGGTGTATTGCTGGGGACCCAAGGATGTACTCTGTCAAATTTGAAGCAGCCTCAACTTAAGGCTTTTTTTTTTTGTTTGTTTTTTGTTACCATACCAACTTTTTACATTAATATCATTACAGCCAAGATACACCCGCTAATTAAATCCATGATATTCTACTCTATAGCCACAGTGGTTCTGTCAAAGCAAGTGACTAAATAAATCCATCCATCCATCCATTTTCATCCGCTTATCCGGGGCTGGGTCGAGGGGGCAGCAGACCGAGCAAAGCACCCCAGACATCCCTCTTCCCGGCAATGCTTTCCAGCTCATCCTGGGGGACCCCAAGGCGTTCCCAGGCCAGACAGGATATGTAATTCCTCCAGCTTGTTCTGGGTCTGCCCCGGGGCCTCCTACCAGTGGGACGTGCCCGGGAGACCTCCAGCGGGAGGCGCCCAGGAGGCATCCTAGTCAGATGCCCGAACCACGTCAACTGATCCCTTTCAACGCGAAGGAGCAGCAGCTCTAATCCGAGCTCCGTCCGGATGTCCGAGCTCCTCACCCTACCTCTAAGGCTGAGCCCAGCCACCCCACGGAGGAAACTCATTTCCACTGCTTGCATCCGTGATCTCATTCTTTCGGTCACTACCAAGAGCTCATGACCATAGGTGAGGGTTGGGACGTAGATTGACCAGTAAATCGAAAGCTTTGCTTTCCAGCTCAGCTCCCTCCCGCCAACCCGCCGATCCATTTCACGCTCCATTCTACCCTCACTCGTGAACAAGACCCCGAGATACTTGAACTCCCTCACATGAGGCAGTAACTCTCCCCCAACCCGGAGAGGGCAATCCACCGGTTTCTGACAGAGAACCATGGCCTCAGACTTGGAGGTGCTGACTCTCATCCCAACTACTTCACACTCGGCTGAAAAAACGCTTGTGAAAAAAATGTTTGTGAAAATATTTGAGGAGAAATAGGCACTGTGATAACAGAATCTTTATTCATATTTGATCAGCTCTGCCTAGTTTGACAGTTTCACTGCAGATCATGAGCCGTGATTAACATGACTGACATGATTGACAGCTGCGTTCCAGAGTCCTCTGCTCTGATTGGTTTCATTCAGGCTCTGTGGATTCTTACAAATGCCACCAGGAGCACTATGAGGATGAGGAGGAACGTGATATTTTTCAAATATTATTTGTCGCATGTACTACTTTCAGTTTCAGCAAATATGACAAAAAGTTATTTTTTATAAAAGTTACCAACTACAGCTTTATCATGAAGGGTGAAAGAGAGGAATGATCACTACAATGTACTTACACTTACTTACTGTCTGTGCATGGTGGGGCTTTCAATTCAAATGTAATACTGTATAGTTTAATGACCAATGACCAATGCACCATAATTTCATGGTTATATTTTGTGAGTAAAATCTGAATCTGTAGTGTAACCAGTAACATGTCTCAGTCAAGTAAATGTAGTATAATGTACAATGTTTCAGTATAATGTTTTCCTCTGATGTACAAATACACAGGTAGCAGTATACTGTTGACTTGTATAATTTTTAAGTGCTTAAAGGGCCTTTTTATGTTATTTCAATGTACAATGAGTTAGAATCGCAAAATAGTTAAATTTTTTTTCATGTCGAAACATCACAATAAACCAATAGCTGTTTTGGGCCTTGGTGTTTTGCTTAGTGTTGATTGTGAAGTTTTGAGAAAGCTGCAAATAGCAATACCACAGGCTGAGCAGTCAGCCCATTCTGAACAGGCATGTACTCAAACAGGCACTGAAACAGGAAAGTTTCTCTAATTTGGTGCTGCTTTGTCGCCCACTGGTGGTTCTTTTAGGCAACTACAAAACACCAAAACAAAACACCAAGAGACGTGCTGCATCTTTGAGAGGCCAGTCATGTTGAAAAGGTCTACAGTGATTTATTTCTGGCTTACAGAGTCCCAGAAGAGCCGTCTGTTGAGCTGCAGCTCAAAATCCTCCTTCAAGAAGCTGGCGTCTCCTCCTGTGTACCCGGCCAGTTCCTGCAGGGCATACAGACATAATGTCTTTATTGGTAGAGAAACAACACAACAAATACATTTTCTGCTATTTACCACAATTCCCCAAATGTCCCACTAGCTCAGTATTAATGTCTCAAAACTTCACGTGAACTGTGCTGAGTTTCAAGACACCAGCAATGAGCTGGGAAGAAGTTGAGATTTCAGATCCACTGTTTCTTTGTCATGTAATCCTAAAGAAACCCACATAAAACCAAGACATTTTTTGGATGCCATTCAGCCTCTAAAAGTATTTTATCACATCACCGTTGTACATTCAGCATTTGAATGCTTCTGTGTGTGTGTGTGTGTGTGTGTGGCTGGCTGGCTGGCTGGCTGGCTTGCATATATGAGACAAGACACAAGAGCTACTCAATACACGTTTTGATGTTTAACTTTGGTTCATCAGGAGCACAGATATTGACACATTGTACTCTTTGTGTGAAACTGTATTGCTTCAGATATCTAAAAACTAATCTATTGTATGGTGCATGTGGAGTAGAGGATGAAGTTGTTGGAGTGTAAGACTACAAATGATGGCTAAAATGTTGGTGAAATTCTTATGTAAACAAACATGCAAATTAAAACATCAAGCAATACAAAATGCAGCAAAAGGATGTAGGTCAAGCCCACATACAGTACTTTAAGTCGATAACGTAATTATGGTGACAGGCCTAGTTCCAGACTTAAACGGTGCACATCTTCTGAGCTGAAGAATGACAAGCAAACACTTCCTGAGCCAGATGGGGCAAAGAGCATAAAGCGAGTTACTTGAAAGAACCTGTCTTCTCATCAGTAGCTGAAAACAAATCTCATGTATTAAATCAGTTAGTGACTAAATGACCAGTGAATTCACATTGTAAGATATTATTTGCACATTATTTGATATGTGAGGCAGATCCATGGACATATGTGTGCACACTTACCTGGTTGATCCGGAGTAAGGCACCTCTGCTGGGAAAGATGGCAGAATTCCTCGAATCGATTGACACAGTGTGCTGCAAACAAACAAACAGAACAGAACAGGAGTTCTGTTGAACTGCTGTGGTGGACAAAATGCTTTCATAACCCTCATATACGTGTCCAGACAATTATATACACCAAAGGCCAAAATGGAAAACAAATATGTTTTCCGAAGAGAATAAATTGTATAAAACAAAAAATTCTAAAATGTTGGGTGTACTAGGAAGTGGAGAAAGCTCCAGGCTGTACCGAGAGGGCAGATTTCAGTGAGTGTCCACTTTCCTCTCGCACAGCAAAGGACGCACTGCGTGCAAGACAGCCCAGCTCCCTCCATACACCCTCCCACTTTAGCGTGTGGTTGGTCATCCAGATAGGAAACTGCAAGACGACAAGAAGATGGAGAACTTAAGCTGAGGTGGTTTTAGTTTAAACAAACACACCAGTTACACTTTTTCTTGCAAATAATATGTCCCTCCTGCATGGTACAACAGTTGTGTATGTCAAGTGTGTTGCAGTTTGGAGTTACACACTGTTGTGAACAAATACAAAGCATGCATGTCCACAAAGTCACAAAGATTCAGCAACTCTTCCTCTCTCTCCTTCTAAATCCTCTTTTTTTTCATTACAGAAAACAACGCAGCCTCTTACATTGAGTTCTGCAGACGCTCCTCTGTCCGTCTCTTTTAAGGAGCTCCATGGGAACTGACCGGTGACTTTGTACAAGTTGAGTGTGAGGCTGAAACAAAGGACACCAAGTGTGAAAAAACGCTACTCCAAAACCGTACGCTGGTGGTGAATTAAAGCTAGAACTGGCAATCCAAGATTTGAGAATCAGCTGTCTTGAAAGCACTGCATTCACTTCATGTCGTCAGGATCCCTCCACTTACTTAGACGCACAATCAAAGGACTATTTAGAACATCCAATGACATACTTGCGTTTAGCACTGCACAGGTGTAAGATTTTTACAGTACACTAAACATCTAAATGAATATCACGGTTTCATGGTATATTGTATTACACAATTATGATTATCATCTGATGATGATGATTATTATTATTATCAGTTATAATGACCCTTGAATGGTAACTTGGGTATTTTTCAACCTGGAGTATATTTTTCCATGTTTTGTTGTCTACCCATGTTGTTTACATCCATGTCTGTGGAAACGTTGATGCTTCACACACATCTTCCCCCTGGCAGCACAGAGGATCTATACAATCTGCACAGTCTCAAGGTGGACACCCAAGATTAGTGTCACCAATTCAGTATCTGACCAAATGTCTCCCCTTCTGTTCCTGAGATATGACGTTGAATAATGGCACGAAAAGTATTTTATGCAGAGCATTATGATGTCACAGTGAAGCTGACCTTTGACTTTTTGGATATAAAATGCCATTACTTCTTTATTTTATCGTAGTAGACTTCTGTGTGAAATTTTGGCATAAATAGCCTATGAATGCTTGGGTTATGGCCAAAAACAAATTTTGCAAGGTCACTCTAACCTTGGACTTTGACCACAAAATTCTAATCGGTTTACTCTTCAGTCCTAGTGTTTTTGTCGAAATTCTCCTAAGGTGTTCTAGAGATATCATGTTTATGACCAACCAAGGGACAACGGATGTAAATTAGCAGTTCTGCTAACTCCGGCATATTTACAGATGTATTTACTGATGTTCATCAATATGCATTGTCCCTTCCAAATAAACACTTAAATAAATAAATAAATGAGAATGAGACAGATGCAAGGTCACAATGGCCTTGACCTTTGACCATTAAAATGTAATCAGTTCCTTGCTGAGTCCAAGTGAACGTTTGAGCCAAATTTGAAGTAATGCCCTCAAGGTATTCTTGAGATATCACATTCACAATAATGAGACAGACAAGGTCACAGTGACCTTGACCTTTGATCAACAAAAACTAATCAGTTCATCATTGAGTCCAAGTGGACATTTGTGCCAAATTTTAAGAAATTCCCTTCAGGCATTCTTGAGATATTGTGTTCACAAGGATGGGATGGACAAAAGGATGTATGTGCACACAGACGGACAACCCAAAATAATAATGCCTCTGGCCACGGCTATCATCACTGCAGAGGCATAAAAATACAATAAGGGTATTTTTTTTGGCTTAACAAACACACTATTCTTACTGAAACTTCAAAACATTTTTCAGAAGAAATGTTTGTGAAAAAGACTGACAAGTAATCAAGGAGGAAATGGGATGTGCACACACAAGTAAGATTCTCTGTCCAGTTGCTTTTTTCTCAATACCATAGATAAGCAAATGTACATGATAACCACCCATTTTTATACCATGGTATACGGTGAAAGAATACCACTGCAACCCTACTTGCGTTCAAAGTGTCCAGGCTGGGGCTTGAAGAAGGATAGGCCATATGATGTCTCCTTGGTCCCATAGGAGAACTGGAAGGTGAGTTTCTCGGCTCGACCCAACATGTTGGGCAACTTCAGACCCAGCACCTGCAAGACCCAACAAATACTTTTAGCTGATAGCAAGTTAGCACTGTGACCATTTAGGCTTATAGATTTTTGTGTGACTGTTAAAGCACCATGTGTCCAGATTCCTCCAATGTAGTTTACTTGAAACTCACTGTGATGATGAGGATGATGATGATGAGGGCTTTTTCACAGTTGATATTTGACTTGTGACAGCAGGAAAAGCACAGGTGCAACCAATAACATACTAATGAGGCTTCCACTTCATTCAAGTGTCCCAGTAAGCAGTGTCAGTGAGCCAGCATGCACAAAACCACATCCATCCACATTGAAATGAAATGTAACTGTTATTAATGCTATTGAACACACCTGAGCTATTCTGCTATGACATGTCTAAATGTCTGCAGTATTGTCTATTAACATTTAAACAAAATATCCTGTTATGGCTATGAAATAAATAAAACTGAGTTAGCAATTGTTTTTAACACCCATTAATCCAAGGGCGTAGGTTTCATTCCAACACTGACCAGAATGCACAAAATTAGATATGAAATGGGGGGTTCAGGGTCGTCCACCAGATAATTTTAAGCATCACTTAATTTTCCTGCATTCTGGTTAATTTTTATGCACCAATAAATAATGTATTTAATATTGTCAAAAATAACTGCAACATTTATGGGGTTTTTTTCGGCGTGGACCCCATATTCTATGCCTATGGATTAATCTATTCACTTAAGTGACTAATTGTTTAAGATCAAATCTGTCTTGGGCATAACATGCCAACAATTTGGTCCTGCCACCTATAACATAACACGATTCTGATAAGTTGATCAAATACAGTCAGTTTGACACCTGGCAGCCAATCAGAGAGTGTTTTCCATTGTTTTCTGATGTATAAAGGATATTACTACATTGACTCGGGAAGACTTTGAATAATCATTGTCAGGAAACACAGTTTGTTGCTGCATCTACAAATCCAAGTTAAAACTCTACTATGCAAAGTGAAAGCCATATATCAACAACATCCAGAAGCACCATGGACTGAGCTCATCTGAGATGGACTGACACAAAGTGGAAAAGTGTGCTGTGATCTGACCAGTCCATCATGGACCTCATGTCCTCCCAGCTAAAGAGGAAAAGGACCATCCAGATTGTTACCAGCACAAAGTTCAAAGCCAGCATCTGTGATGGTATGGAGGTGTGTGAGTGCCCATGGCATCATGTGTAACTCTCAGATGAAGGCACCATTAATGCTGAAAGGTACATACAAGCAACATATGCTGCCATCCATACGACATCTTTTTCAGGGACATCCCTGCTTATTTCTGCAAGACTAACGCTGCTGTGTTCCTGCAAGAAGTTAGCGGAGCGAGATGCTCGGCCAGGCAGGCAACACTAAGTTGTGATTAATTGCGTAACGACATAGTTTACATATGGTATGTGCTCTGTCTGTTGACCTGTATTTTCTCAGAAATCAAAATATTTCCAGACTGCTGATTCATTCCCAAGTAAATAACGCTTCATCATCTTTCTCTTGGCTGCTTGCCATCCGCCTGCTGCCATTTGACGGTGACAAAATTTCAAAATAAAGCCATACCCTAAAGATGATGAAATGAATCGATGTTTTCACTTTGCATCTATGACATTGGATCATTGACCACTGAATTGATATACCGATCCAGATCGATGGATCGTTACACTCCTAGCAGGTACTAGACTGACCTGCCTGCAGTCCAGACCTATCTTCCACTGAACATGTGTGGCACATTATGAAGTGCAAAACGTGACAACAGAAATCCCAGGCTGTTGAGCAACTGAAGTTGTAAGTCAAACAAGAATGGGAAAGAATCTCACTTTAAACTTCAACAGTTAGTGTCCTCAGTTCCCAAACACTTACTGAGTGTTGTTAATGGAAAGGTGATGTTACACAGTGGTAAACACACAACTTTTTGGAACATGTTGCAGGCATCAAATTCAAAATGAGTGTATATTTACAAAAAACAATAAAGTTTATCAGGTTGAACATTAAATATCTTGTCTTTGTACCATACTCAGTCTAATATAGGTCGGAAAGGATTTACAAACCATTGTACTGTGTTTATATTTAAGTTTAACACAGTGCCCAGCGTTTTTGGAATTGGGGTTGCATGTGTGCAAGAGAAACCCTGAGGGGCCATACGCATGCCACATCTTTAACGCTTATTCAAAGTCAACTTTCAAGAGCGCAGAAGCGGGCTGCGTCTGAGGCCTTAGCAACCTTAACAAGCACAGTGTCATAGCCTACTGACCTAAAATCTTGAGTGCAGAGCTGATCTTCTTCTAGGTGCTGTTTTTTAAGTGTGCAGGCCTAAAATATTGTCAGTAGTACAGATGTAAAACTCTGGATAGTCCTAAAAAATTATTAACTTCAACTCCACATTTATCACAGATTGGTATTAACGCGGTTGGTTGGTCCTTGTCACCTGACATACGGTGCGCGCTACTGTGGTCTGAAAGTTGAACTCTGTTTATCCCAGGGTGCAGTTGTCCCGGCCTGAAAAATAGGTGCTCCATAATGTGTGCACGTCGTGACAGCATCATTCTGGCATTTGGCCACGCCCACAGCGCATCTACATTGAAAACAATTAATTTGAGGGCACAAACAACATGGCATGTGTACATCCTCTAATTCACTATGCAATGCAGTCCTGCTCCAACTCCAGCCCATAATAAAAAAGAAAATAAGACTGACATGAGTTGTACATCGGTGCTGTTTCTCTCACCATGCTCCCTTCATTGTTGCCAACCATGGTGTTGTAGCTTCCTGTCAGCCTTTTTATCTCCGTCACCTCAAACGTTACATCCAGACCGTTGGGCAGAGCATCCGAACCTGAGGAGGTACAATGAATCAGAATCCGCATCATCACAGGGCCATTATCCCATAGAAAAACACTAAGTGCTCATATCATCTCAAAACAAGACTTTTCACAAAATATACTATATGTACTGATCTGGTGAATTTAAATGTCACTATTTCTACTTTAAAATCTCGTGCTAGCCTAGGCAGGTAATCTACAAAATTGTCTAACACAGGGTTTCCAACAGATTCATTTATTTGAGGCAGCCTGCCACGATTAAAACATCTGCTGCCACATTTCGATTTTCTATTATTGCCACTGTTCACAATGAAGGAATATTAGAAAGTGTTCTTTTTCACATTTGGGTTTGAATGAGTTACCTTCAGATGTATCGATTAGAACCTCCACCTCTTTAAAGATTCCCAGGCGGAGCAACTTCTGTCTGGCGATATGAGATTTTTTCATCACCTACAACCATGACAGAAACAGAGCTCTGCGCTTTGGAACCCTCATCTTCTGGACCCGACATAATGTAAAACTTTTCAGAGCCTGACAGAGTGCTCTCATGCCTTAATGTGCAGTACAATCATAAATACATACATCGATGAGGTTTTTGGCGTGAAAAACATCGGAGATCTCATAACCGAGCAGGTCCTCTTTAGTTCTTCCAAGACCCTGGATATTGACATGTTGGACAACCACCTGCAATCAAAGATATTTACTTGGATTACTTTCCTATCATCATCATATAGGGATACTAACACATTTAAAATGGATTTAACCTGTAACCTGTGAAAAATCATCTTAAATGGACAGTTTCCTATGTATCAGTCTAGATAGTTTTGGTGTGAGTTGCAGAGTGTTAGAGATATCAACGTCCTACCTCCAGAGCTGGAGCAAAAACCAGAAGCCTACAAAACTGCTACAAAATGGATCATTTTATTATTAATTTTGATTTATCAGCAGACTTAGTTTTAATATATGGTTGGAAGACGATGAGGCTGCTGCTGCTTCTGCCTTGGTACATAATGAACACACACATGCTCTATATATGTTCATGTATATGGGCTAAAATCTACAGAAAAACTTGTCACAATCCTGAAAATATATAGCCTGATATGTAATATTTAGAAGCACACTGGAAGTCAACTCCCTGGAGTGCAGCAAGCCAGAGTGTGACCTCAGTTGTTTTATAAAATGGCTGAACGCCATCTAATATAAATTGAGGCAGAATATTTCATTAAATTCTTTTAATTATTTCATTCATAAAAACGTTGTGGATTTTGGAAATAATGACTTATCTTTTTTCAATTAATTGTGAATTTTGGACTTTACAATGCTTGAGTTACTGGAAATGTCTGGCATCCTCTGGCGTCCCCCATCAGCTGTGCCGGTGACAAGGTGCTATACTAGCTTAAAAATACTGGTGAAGTCTGCAGATGTTAACTAAATCTGAATTAGGGTTACAGCAACATAGCCTACCAGATTTAAAGGGAAATTTCGGTTTATTTCAACCCGTCTCCTATCGTCCTAAATTTGTTTCAAGTGACTAGTGACATACAGATAATATTTAGCATGTTAGCCGTTAGCCTAGATACAGCCGTAGCGTCAGACCTGTTCAAACATAAGTGAACGGGCATAGCTTCAAGTGCAAAGTTAGTCCACTAAACAAGCTTTTTTTCCACAAAGACTACCTCATATCGTTAGGATAAATGTCAGAGAACATATAGAAAACAACATGTAAACGTGTTGTCTTACCTTACCGGTGTGCTGCCATGTTTGTTTACAATTTAGCTCTGCTTTCCAAAGCGTGGCCAAAATATTGTGAGAACAAGCAGCGATCTCATAGCGTGCCTGAACAAGCAGCAAGAGCTGGAAGGCAGAACCGGACGGTCGCCTGAACGGAGGAGGAGGAGGAGAGAGAGAGGCGCAACAGGTAACATTAGAGGACGACGGAGGAGGAATGGCTGCCACAAGGCTGCGTAGCTCTGGAGATTGGTGGTGTACCTGTGAATGCTGTGCCCCAGTGCCCACAGAAGAGGAATGCCTCTGTTGCAAGGAATGGGAGCGGTTGCAGCCTTATTTTCAAGGTCTGGATGTGACCGAGGACGAGACACCTCCACCTGGAGTAACGTTAGTATCCAGCTGGGCTTTATCTAGAGCTGGCGACATATATTTCGGCTGCGCTTTGGAAAGCAGAGCTAGGGGGATAAACAAACATGGCAGCACACCGGTAAGGAAGAACAACACGTTTACATGTTGTTTTCTATATGTTCTCTGACATTTATCCTAACAATATGAGGTGGTCTTTGTGGAAAAAAAGCTTGTTTAGTGGACTAACTTTGCACTTGAAGGTATGCCCGTTCACTTACGTTTGAACAGGTCTGACGCTACGGCTGTATCTAGGCTAACGGCTAACATGCTAACTATTATCTGTATGTCACTAGTCACTTGAAACAAATTTAGGACGATAGGAGATGGGTTGAAATAAACCGAAATTTCCCTATAAGGTATACCGTGATATGGAAATTTACTTTTATCATACCATGTCCATTTGCTTACCTATGATATTGAAGAAAAAAAAATGCAAGTGGAAGGAGAATCTCAATTATATTTGAGTTATTTTCAAAGGGGAGACTTTTTACATATACTTCAATTAAAATAAATGGTTTCAAGTTTCAGTTACAGTAATAAAACATTTGCTCAACCAACAATAACCCTTCTGTTTTCAGTCCTTTAAGGGTAATTCTGACTGATAATAATATAAATTCTTTAATTCTGTGGTACCGTGAAACAGCTTTGTTTTCTGAGATGGTTATGGTACTACGAAAATCTCATAGCACTGCATCCCTAATCTGAATATGATTTTTTTTCCCCCAGCAGATATCTTACTCATAATAAGACTGAACTAGCTAAGCAGTTTTGCATTTATATCTGGGGTATTTATTTTGTTTGGGAATCTCTAGAAAGTATTAAGCTCAAGTTGGCTGGCCAACTCAACAGGAAAATGTGTCCAATACTGGTTGTACTAGGTTTCATTACGGAGTCTAGTTATGTGACTATTGTTTTCAAGTTATTGGTCATTGCTTAAGTAAATACTATTGTATCTATATTTTATTTTGGATACTATAACTACTGCTATCGCTCACATCTTTGTTTTCGAGGATCTCCTGCTTCGACTCCTGCTCTGGTTCTGGAGGCTCCATCAAGTCATCAGGGTGGACACCCAAGTCCCGGCCATGCATCGGGAGAGGATCCAGACTCTGTAAAATTTATAAACACAACAGCGCTTTAAGTGACATCACCTGTGCGAGCTAAAACAAAGAAAGTTCATTTTCAAATGCAGTGCCAGATCAGCTGTGTGTGTGTGTGTGTGTGTGTGTGTGTGTGTGTGTGTGTGTGAAAAACAAAAATATTAAGACTGGCACTGTCTAAGTTTATATTTTGTTTCGTTTATGTGTTGAATGAGAATATGAAGTGAGGTAAGGTAAAACTTAAGCTTATGCTCACACAGTTCAATACAACGACATCACACAAATATATGTGGCACTTTTAAAGAGCAGCTGTCATTGAAGAGAAAGGGCAGGAAAGTCAGTGGGTGGGGCTTAAAAAGAGCACTGATGTCTCACGACAAATAAAGGTCACTGCATATGACAGGGTGAGTCAGTTCACACAGGTTTGGACAGCAGGGTCAACTTTTTATCACAATTAGTGAATTTAAGATGAATAAGAATTTTGATATGGGGACCTTGTTGGGCATTTGTTTGTTGTGCGGTGGTGATCGACCCCCGCCTTATAAAAAAGTAAAAACATTTTCTGAACTTATGACTCTATTCCGGGCTCATATAATGGCTTCTTGTGATGTTCTTCTGTGTAAATATCATCTGTAAGCACAAATAACCTGCTAAATATCATCACAATGAGCTATTGTTTCAGAAAATGTGATATAAAGATCCCGCCCAGTCTATACTAGCAGCAGTACGGACATTTAAGTTAGCTTAATGCAAAGCTGCATTGTGTCACCGTCCACAGTTGTCCAGTGTGAGCTCATGTTCACTTGACTTTCCTGTCTCTGTGTCCAGCTGTGTGGGACAGTACATCGAGTACAACACTGTGGAGTCTGCAGCCTTCACTGGGCTGGGAGGTCATGGTCGGAAACATACAAAAGGCCAGCTATCAGGAAGAAACACAGTTTACCTTAGCATGGACAGTCCCCATTATAACTATCCGCTCCTAGAAGCCTCTTCAATCGGGGTTAGCTGCACGCTATACGGGAGAAATGTAATAAATGACAGCGGCTACTTTCTCCAGTACCAATCCCCCTTCAAGGGAGACGCCATGACAGTTGCTGAGATCTCGCGTTGTGTTCAAGTTCCCCTCGTTATAGGCTCGTTCGAGATGAACTGCGCCTGGAAAGTGGACGAGATCAGGCGGGTTACAGATTTCCGGCAGATTACAGCCCAGCAGCCTTCAGTCTTTTTTTTCTTTTTCTTACTTCATTTATCACAAGGAGAAGAGAACAAGTCGGGAAATACAAGTTAAAGGATAAAAGAAATTAATATCAATGGTCGACATGGTGCTACAGCATAAGCGCAAACAAAAAAGGCAACAGGAATAAATAGAAACAATCAGGTGAACAAAAAAGCACAAGGCAAGACTACGTTTGTTAGTTCTGTTTTGCTTTGTTTTGTTTGGCTTTACTATGCATTTTTTCCATATATTTCAGTGACTTTAAGTAGTTGGCAAAGCTTTTTTTTATAAGCACAGTGAAAGAGGGAGTACATCCTCTCCACTTACAAGTATGAACGTGGTATTTACCCAAATAATGACAAGTATGTAACAGTACCTGAAATATTTGCATCCAGGTTAACCATGAAATGAGCCATATCAATGTGACTAAATGATGGAATGTTATCCATTTTTAAGACAGCCAGTTGTGAATATAAGACCAAACCCAAGTTACACATGAACATTTGAAAAATACATGGTCAATGGTTTCAACCTCTGAGAAACAAAAGGTGCAGAAGGTTCAAATCTAAATATTTTATGAAGGAAATTATTGACAGAGTATATCCTGACACAATTTTAAAATGAGTCTCAACATCAGCAGGACATGATAAGTAAAATGAAAAGGACTTTTTCCTTAAAGGGACCTTAATATTATCCTGTACAGAGCATGAGTTGAAGTCCTCCAATGTTTTTTTGTTTAAAAACCATGCTAATCATTCTGTTATCATATTTTTTATCCATCAAGTTAACGTCACCGACTTTTAAAGAGGGTAAACCAGGTGAAATCAGAGAAAATTGTACGCTGCTTTGTACCATACAAAATAAAGGAATGTGAATTGCTCTGCAGATTTGGTCATACCCTTTTCCTGAAACAGTAACATTTAACTTTCTGGAAAAATCTTCAAAGGATAACAAGTGTTTCTATCTGGAGTAAATAAGTCATACACAAAAATTAAACCCTTGTTATACCAGTCAGCTTTAAAAATGGATTTTCTCTTAATGGCAATGACCCTGTTGTTCCATAATAAAGAATTGTGTGGTGAAAAGTTGTGGGAAAATATAATTTTACCAAAATGCTAGCAGCCTTCAGTCTGTACAGGAAGTCACAGAAACACTCACATCCATTTAGATCTGATGCCGATTTATTAAAATGTTAACAGACCCATAAATCAGTTTACTCTCAGCCTACAACTGTTTTAATTATGACAGAGTAGCCTATTGAAATGATTTATCTGTAATTTATGTTCATGGGTCAACCTCCATTTTGCATGAATTCTCATGTAAATCAGCACTATATCAGTTTGCTGCTGCAGGGCAGAGCTGTCCCCTCAGCTACATAAATAAATTGTGTTTGACCATTAGGTTAATGTTTTCAAGGGAAAGAGATACAAGATTGCAGCCTTCATTACAGATCAGTCAGATGTAGTCAGGGCTTCACATTTGTGCAGATGTTATTTTAAGAATCCTCACATCCCACTGACCACAAGTCTTTATGTTGCTAAATATGTCAATAATTAAAGCAGTCTAATGTTAATATGCAATAAGAATCTATTATAGTTTATGATGAATGTATTTAGTTTTTTGACTACTAAATGTCCCCATGAGTAACACTTGTTTTCTGTTAACAGAATAAACCTTTAATTCAGACCAAAAACATATAAATCTCTGAAATTCAACGAAAATTAAGAGTTTATATTAAATGTCATATTGTTGCATCAACATCTAAACCAATCAGCTGTTCGATCAGGTGTGAGCCAGGCGTTTCCCATCATGCCCTGGTCTTGTAGTCGGTGGAGAGCAACTGCAGTGCCTGACTCTAAAAACTGCAACTACCTGTATCTCACAAGATTGTCATTGTCCTCTTTTGTATGATATCAGTGCAAGTCAGGATGAAGTCAGACACAAAACTAACCCACATGCATTGTGCGGTGATCGCTGGTGATCAATTCTGTGCAGGCCTGGCTCATCTCATTTCAAACGCATATATTGTTACCTCATCTAAGGCCTTTCATCCCCTGCATTTTGTTGTTTATAAATCAGTATGTATTATTATTTTTTTCTGTGTAAAAGCTCCAACATAGCCTATCAAGCTAAAATTTACTACCATGTGTTCATGACATGCTAGTTAGAAATTGGGAAAAAATTAGGGAGACTGGGGATAGTTGCAACCAGGCCCCCAGGAACGTTGCTCAACCTTGCAGCAAATTTTTCCCCAATAGCCACTAGCAGTATTGCAGCAAAAAAAATCCCCTTTAGCCCAGACAGCATTTTCTCCATAGGCCATCACTGTAAAAGAGACATTTGTAAAACTGTTGGCAGGAAACCTTGAACTGCAACATGGTCAGGCATGAATCTTGGTTTTATATTTGTAAATCTTTCCCTAAGCCCAGAAAAGTGATTTAAAAATCTGTGACATCACCGTAATGTAAAGTCTATGAGCTGAGTGAGAACTAGCGGTAGAAACACAACTGTGTTTATACAGTGGGCCACATACCGCGGAAGTAAACCCAGAAGCTAGAAAACTTTCTTAACGTATGCACCAAGCGAGCAACTCCATTGGACTTAATAGGTGTCATCTTGGCATCTGGTATGTAGTTATTTCTAAAATCTATGGATGCAACATGGGGCGGTTGCAACAGCTCTTATTCCTCCAACCAGAAACAAGCTACACTGATGACAGTCATACTGCACATGCTCAGTTAGCCCCTATATAATAAAATGAATAAAAATTTGGTTGGTGTAGTCCAAATAGTCTCTGTGCTACTGCAAGGACAGCAAAGAGTGTTGCAACCATCCCCAGTCTCCCCTAATTCTAAAGCCTACAAGCACCCTGTTACTCCTGTTAAGTGGCCGCACTGCAATAATGCCAGTCCTCAGAACAAATCCAGCAGCAACAATGTAGCTGCTCACAGCTATTATTGCAATATAAGGACAGACAGATGTTATAGTGCAGCAAATGAGTGGCACTAGACTGCAGGATGAAAAGCCACCACCAAAGACCCTGTCAAAACTAACAAATGTCTTGGTCTTGAAGCCATCACCCTGTCTCCCCTCTGGGATTGGATAGAAATGACAATGCATTGAAGTGGGCGGGACGGACCCAGATCAGGTTGAAGGAGCTTCTCCAGCAGATGGCGGTGTTTGTCGGAATACCCCGACTGTGCCTCATTTTAAAATGAGGAAATGTTTGGTGAGTTCCCAGCCAGCTTTGGCCCTGTATGTGAGCGTGCTGCATTGTTGTAGTCTATAAAACGTTTTAAAATGGCATTCACTATTATATACTATTACTCATTAGACTTTACTGTAGGATAAATTATAAACTATATGATAAATTCAATCAAACCTCCTTCACAATTACATTTGAGAGAAAAAGCTGTACATCTGTGTCTATTTTTGGTTTGCAGGCATAATATCCTAAAATCAATAAGACCACATTCACTGATACACAAAGTTCCCTAAACTGTGGGCCTTGAGCTCATGGGTGGATTATGAGACAATGGACCCCTGGGCACAGATATGCAAAAGGCCCCTCCTCCTCTCCTACATAGAAGCAGGACACACAGACTTTATGGAGGTTCTGCCTCTTTATTTGTTTGTTTTGCATTTCTTTGTAATCGTAGCCATCTTTTTGTGGTTGTGCGACTCTTTGTTGTCATTTTGTGTCGCATTGTTGTTCCTTTGCATCTGTTTATAGTTGTTTTTGCCTCTTTGAAGTCATTTTGTGTCTTGTTGAGGTGTATGTGTGGCTTTTTTTGGTTGTTTTGTGTCACTCTATAGCCATTTTGTGTGTCTTTGTAGTTTTTTGTGTCTCTTTGTAGTTCTTTTGCATCCCTTTTGTTGCATCTCTTAACATGTAAATCTTTAAGGAGTGTGACATACATTACACTCACTAGTCTCTTAACTTTCTAGCGACATGAACTTCTAGACTATGCTCTGTCTGATTCTTCTTCTGGTAAAAAACATAGAATAGAATAGAATAGAATAGAATAGAATAGAATAGAAAAACTTTATTGTCCAGCCAAGGCAGGAAATTTGTCTTTGGTCTCACCCAATTACATAAAAACACAAACTTGCCAGAAAGACTTACATAAAACAAACAAGTCAACAGTGATTTCATAAAAGTACAAACGTGCAGGGAACATCTCCACGGGTTACAACGGGTTACGGGTTATACACTTTAACAATACAGCATGATGGCCGCCGAGTGGACCTTTTAGGCATAACCCATATCATAATCAATATCAATAGCTCGCTAAAGTGCCCTCTTGGGAGCCAAAATGCGCGCTAAATTGCCCTCCTGGGAACCAAATCGCACGCTAAAGTGCCCTCCTGGGAGCCAAAACACGTGGTAAATTGCCCTCCTGGGAACCAAAACGTGCGCTAAATTGCCCTCCTGGGAACCAAAACGCATGCTAAATTGCCCTCCTGGGAACCAAAATGCACGCTAAAGTGCCCTCCTGGTTGGCAAAACACATTAAACTGCCCTCTTGGCTGGTGAAAACATGATAAATTGCCCTCTTGGGTGGTAAAACGCATGCATAAGTGCCCTCTATATTGAGCCAGAACTATATCTCACAGAACCAGTTTGGATTATCTGGTAGGGGAGACCGGGGTAAGATGAGCCACTTTTCATATTCAGGATCACTACATCAAGGCTATTATAGTTTTGTTGCTAACTAATATATGTGCATATATTTCAGGATGTTGTGCGTCCCTACAAACAAACAGAATGAGTGTAAACATAACTGTTTTGATAATATAGCATGTCCAAAAAAAGTGGTCTCGTGGCACAACTTACCCCGTGTCTGGGGTAAATTGAGCATAGGAGTGGGGTAAGTTCAGCCATCTCCCTCCTTCCCTCCCCCCGCCCTCCCTCCTACCCCCCTTTCCCCCCACCTCACCTTCTCTCCTCCCCCTTTCTCTCTCCCTCCCTCCCTGGGTTAAGATATTCCAGTTATATATGTCTGTACTGAATTAAATAAGATGCTTCTTCAAATCCATGTGTATTTTTGTTTATAATACACAATTCAACAGGTACAAATCTTTTTTTAAATTATTATTGCATATAACAACTTCAAAATATTTTAACATAGGCCTGAGAATGCCTTAAAATGCGCTTAGCAAGAGAACCTTAACAGCTGTGTTTTTGGAAAGAAGACATTGAACTAAATCTGTAGACGTGAATCCTAGTTTGGTGTCCTTGCTAACAGGAGGGCAAATTGTGGAAATGAAGGTATTATAATAATTTGAACTTGTTAATTAACACATTTGAGCATTCTGAACCAAAACTCTCATTCTCTCATCATCCCTGTCCTCCTTCATCTTCTCTAAACTCCTCCCTCCATCTTACTCTCGTTCCATCCATCCCCCTCCCTCCTTCCATCCATATCCCACCTGCCCCTTTACTCAATATCCCACCTGTCCAGGTTGCAGGGAATACAAACTGCTGGGACTCTGAGGTTTGGGGAGTTTTGCGATTACATCGCTTCTTGGGAAGAATCCTTCATCTTTCTCCTTGAAAGTAAAGCTTGGTTTACCATATCCAGCTTTGCCTCTTCTCAGAAACTTACAGCTCAACTTACCCCTGTTCAAATTGTTCAACTTACCCCATAGCTACCATATTGACTTTATTAGCCCCCACAGCTGAAATGGTGCACTTTCATGCTAGCTGTACTACCTCATTTTGTAGTTAATAGATACCACAATTGATGTGTAAAACAATTAAAAATGATCTATTTTGGTCTAAACACAATCCCCATGAAACTTATGATAGACTAAATTCACTTTCATGAGTGAAAAATGCTTTTTAGGACATAAATCTCTAACCACTTAACTCATGTGGTTCTTACCTTCACAGACTCCATAAAATGATGCCTTCCTCCTAAATATTTGGTCACATGCTCAATTTTATTTACAGTTTCCTAGCAACAAGTGGTGGCTCAACTTACCCTTTGGCTCAACTTACCCCAGTCTCCCCTACTAATATGGTATTAAAATGCACTAGAATACAGGAAATGGCATCTACTTAATTGAAAATGTTCTGGGGGAGGACCCCCAGACCCCCCCAGGGATTTATTTCCTTTATACATCCATGTGTCTGTGTGTTCTTCACAGTCCAACATTGAATCACACAGTTCTTGTGGATGCTGATCCTAACTACAAACTAACTTGAGTAGTCTGTCTAGTTAGTCTGTTTTAAGGTTATATAATGTGCCATTTGTATAACATATAAACATGTCTAAAGTGCCCTCGAAAACACGCGGAACTCTCTCTCCCTCTTCAGTGGCGAGAACACGCTGTTTGTGCCCTTTTTTCTCTTTTCGCCCCTGCCCTTCAAAAAGTCTGTGCACGCCACTGTTTATCATTAGGAAATAACAGTATAAATGTTAAGATACCACATCTCCTCCACCTTTAAGTCAACAATTCATCACTTCTAGAAAATGTCAAATAACTAAAACTGTTAGTACATAATATTCATCAGCATGACAATGGTCACAAAACTAGAACTCTTTTGATTTTTTTTTTCAGTATCTACCTTGGAAGGTTCCTCCTTCCAGTGAGATCAGAGTGCATTGTTGCCCTTTTCCTAGGAGGGATCTCACTCTAACTAGCAAAGTCTCTGATGTGAGCAGGTTTATGTCTTTCATGGATTCAATGACATGAGTCTATCTGGACCGGGACATGCAGGGCAGACTGCTCTCCCCACGCTGACCATGTATGACACAGGACCTGAAGATTGTTTTAGCCACCATATCGACAGATTCATCATAAAGTACACAGATGATTCTGGTATCGTCAGCCTGCTTCGGGATGATGAAGTTGGTCACGGCCAGGTTCTTGTTGATTTTATATCTTGGTGCGAAGAATCCTTCCTCCAAATCAATGTCTCTAAAACAAAGGAGGTTTGTATTGATTTTAGACGACCATCTCCAGTTCCTCAATGTAGTGTCGTTCACAATCAGCCAGTTGAGCTGGTGACCAATTAGAAATATCTTGGCACTATAATTGATAACACGCTCAAATTTGATGTGAACTGTGATATGCTTTGCAAAAAAGGTCAGCAAGGCCTCTTTTGTCTGAGGAAGCTCGTCAAATTCCAGGTAGATAGGAGCCTGATGAAAATGTTTTACAGTGCTTTTAGCGAATCTGTTGTTTCTTTTTCTATCATTTGTTGGTATGGAAACCTTGCCAGCAAGGACAGGAACTCCCTAGGGAGAATTGTGCGTGTTGCTTCTAAAGTAGCTGGGGTGAAATTCAGCAGTCTGGACGAAATTTTTAACACCCAGGTGCTCAAGAAAGCAACGTCCATTCGTAGGGATGATACTCATCAGGAATATAAGCTTCTTCCTTCTGGCCTCCGCCTAAATGTTCCCCCAGCTACTAAAAACAGATACAAATTTTCCTTTGTGCCTCTCTCCATCCGGGCTCTAAACGCTGCAGATCGGAGGAGGTAACTGCACTGTGGTTTAAAACTTCCATTGCTACTATTTTGTACCTGTTTGTTTATTTATTTATTTATTTATTTATTTATCTGCTATGCACTTTACTGTGTAGGCTACTGTATATAAGCTGACCAGTGGTCTATATTCTTTCTTTCTTTGCACTGTAAACTGACTAAACACAACTAAATCCACAACAGATCTGAGTCTCTGTGACATCATCAGCTCTGCAGGTGACATGCCTGTCATAACATGAGGTGTGATAAGATAAGATAAGATAAGATACACCTTTATTGATCCCACAATTTAGAAATTCCAGTGTTACAGCAGTCAAGGAGAAAGAGTCAGATTAAAAATTTCAAAATTTAAACTTAAAAAACTTAAAACTTAAAAACTAGGCATGCAAAATAAAGTACAAAAATACAAGAAACGGTGATAAATACTACTACTACTACTAATAATAATAATAATAATGAGAAGTGGATAATAATGAGCTGTGAATAAAAATGAGCAGTGGATTAAAGAGAGCACATCTAGTGCAAGTGATTGTATGTGCAGAAAACAGCAAACAGCTGTGGTGTTTATAAAGTGTCCATAGTGTCCATGAAGTGTCCATGGTGCAGTTTACTGTGAGCAGTGCTGGTTATGTAGCCTGACAGCAGCAGGCAGGAAGGACCTGCGATAGCGTTCCTTCACACACTTTGGGTGAATCAGTCTATCACTGAAGGAGCTCTCCAGAGGTTTTATCTCCTCCTGCAGAGGATGGGCGTCGTTAGTCCTCAGAGATGACAGCTTGGCTGTCATCCTCCTGTCTCCCACCACCTGCACAGAGTCCAGAGAGCATCCCACGACAGAGCTGGCCTTCTTGATCAGCTTGTCCAGTCTCTTCCTATCTGCAGCCAAGACGCTGCTGCCCAGCAGACCACTCCGTAAAAGATGGCTGATGCCACCACAGTGTCAAAGAAGGTCTTCAGGAGCACCCCCTGCACTCCAAAATTCCTGAGCTGCCTCAGCAGGTAGAGTCTGCTTTAGCCTTTCCTGTACAGTGCTGTTACGTGATTAGTCCAGTCCAGTTTATTGTTAAGATGAACACCCAGGTACTTATAAGATGTCACCATCTCAATGTCCTTTCCCTGGATGTTCACCGGTGTTGGGGGGAGGAGTCTGCACCTGCGGAAATCCACCATCAACTCTTTGGTTTTCCCCGCGTTGATCTGAAGGTATATGATAACAGAACAGAAAACTAGACAGTCTAGTTTGAACTGTCTCTCCTTTCATCTTTTTTATCCCCCCTTGGAGGTTTGGACCGCCCTCTCAACCAACCCATTAGAGGATGGATGGAATGGTGCTGACCTCACATGGCGAATTCCATTTTTCTTCATAAATGACTCAAACTCTGCACTTGTACCATTGTCAGACATCAACCTTTTTGATAAGCCAAAAACACTGAAACTCTGACATAGTTTCTCTATGGTAGCCTGTGATGTGGATGTCTTCATGGGGTAAATGTCAATCTACTTTGAGTGCACATTCACTATCAGTAGGAACATTTCTCTTTGGAAGGGGCCTGCATAGTCCAAAGGAATTCTGGACCATGGCGACTCTGGCCACTCCAATGGGTGTAACGGTGCATTTGACAGTGTCTTTTGGTGGGCCTGACACTCCTCACACGACTGCACTGCCTTTTCCAAATCCTGATCCATTCCTGGCCACCACAGATAAGACCTGGACAGGCCTTTCATCTCTGACATGCCAGCATTTGCTTGGTGTGGTAGTTTTAGCATTCTGTCTCTCCTTTTCGTAGGTTTGATTACTCCCCTGAGCACACAACCATTCCTCACACTCAACTCCATTCTCCGCTGATGATAAGCCTTGAAATGGATGCCTGTTTCTGCAGGCCAGCCTTTGAGGACATATGCATGGACTTGGGGCAATATTATATCCTTAGCTGTCCAGCTTCTTGTTTGGTTTGTGTCCACCAGCGTCTCATCTAGCAGATCCATCATCAAGACTTGTTCTGTTCTCTCCTCCTTGCTCATTGTTTCAGAAACTGGCAGTCTGCTTAACACATCCTCATTGGCGTGGTGTTTTCCTGGTCTGTATACGATGTTGTCCCTATTGGCGCTCAGGCGCACAGCCCATCTCTGCACTCTTGGGGAACCCATTTATGGGATGGGTTCAGGGCAGGAATTTCACGAGGGCCACGAAGGCCATGACCCTCGTGCCCACCTCATTTGGCCTTGATGCCCCACCCGCACTGCCCCCAGGTGATTTTGCGGTTTTCTCCTCTCTCTCTTTCCTGTCAACACGGCTTTGACACCTGCATCTATTGAGAAAAAAAATAATGCGATGACATTCTGGACTCTTATTGAGCAACATCAAATGAGACGATGCGTACATCACCAGTGGGGGGTCTGATTCAGGAACTGCCGAATCAACAGCCCATTGGTTCGATATCCCATTGCTCCGACCATATTAAACTCATTGTTCCGAAGTCCGTTCCGAAATCATCATGATGCCCTGTGGTTAAGGTCTGGTTAGGTTTAGGCACAAAAACCACTTGGTTAGGGTCAGGAAAAGATCATGGTGTGGGTTAAAATGAAAAATAAAGTGGCAAACACATAAGCCGTGAGCCTGCTCCGCCTCAAGCCGGTCGCGACGCACCATACGCCCGCCACGAGTATGGAAAGCAGAAAGTGCCATATATCGCCACTATTTCAACGCTAAATGTCTGAAGACGCCACTTTTTACGGCCGTTTTTAATTATAACGCTGCAAAAAGCGGCGCTTTACTTCTCTAAAGCGGCGCTTTTTCCGACGCTTTTGCGGGGAGCCTTAAAAACGCGTTTTTTTTTTTTGTTTTAAACGGCGTTGTAGGGAGGCACAGTGACTGCCGCTTTTTACGCCGTAATAACGGTCCGAAGAACGCCGTAAATAACGGCGTTTTTCCAGATGATAATGAGCCCTGCCCTCTGTTTAACACAACCAATAAGTTCAATGTTTCTGAAACCAATCAGCGGAGAGCACAGCGAGACCAAAACAATGGATCCACAAGACTTGGCTGCTGTGTTGCTCTTTTGTAGGCCTATTGCCAGAGGAAATTACTAAAATTCAAAGGATTAATTACTGATCTGCATGAAAGTATAATCACTGTGGCTGGAAATGCTGTGCTCAGAATATATCGGTTTATAAAATAAATAAACAAAACCTTAATCATCATATTGTACATTTAACCGTGAACCAACCAGAAAACTACCTCTGTGAGAGACTTGGGCTTGCTGACTGTGTGTGTCAGCGTCATAAGTTTTTCCCCCTTTGCAGCACTTCTAAAAGTGGTTTGCCTCTAGCTCTGTGTCAAATAATGCCTACAATATTTTTCAAAATGTATGAAGTCCAAATGTGTTACTTGTCATACAATTTCCATTTATTAGTCTTGCTTTTTGTTTTGTTTTAATGTCATAATTATCTGAACAATCTCTAGCTAAAACATTTATTTTGACATGCTACTCGTTACAGTTATTTCCATGTTCACCAGTAATCATTAGCACAATTTATAATGTAAAACATACAGTCAGGTCCATAATTATTTGGACAATGATACAGTTGTCGTCATTTTGGCTCTGTACACCACCACAATGGGTTTTAAATGAAACAATGAATACCTGCTTAAAGTGCAGACTCTCAGCTTTCATTTAAGGCTTTTTTCAAAAATGTAGTATGAACCGTGTAGGAATTACAACCATTTCTTCACACAGTCCCCCAACTTTAAGGGCTCATAAGTATTTGGACAAACTAACATAATCATCAATTAAAAAGTCAGTTTTAATACTTGGTTGCAAATCCTTTACAGTCAATGACTGCCTGAAGTGTTGGACACATAGGCATCATCAGATGCTGGGTTTCTTCCCTGGTGATGCTCTGCCAGCCCTTTACTGCAGCCGTCTGCACTTCCTGCTTGTGTTTTGGATGTTTTGCCCTCAGTTTTGGCTTCAGCAAGAGAAACGCATGCTCAGTTGGATTCAGGTCAGATGATATGACTTGACCATTGCAGAACATTCCACTTCTTTGCCTTAAAAATGTCTTTGGTTGCTTTTGCAGTATGCTTCAGGTGAATGTCCAACTGCACTGTGAAGCATCGTCCAATGAGTTTTGAAGCATTTGGTTGAATCTGAGCAGATAATGGTGCCCCAAACACTTCAGCTTTCATCCTGCTGCTCTTGTAAGCAAGACAAGACTTCACTAGAATAAATACAGAGGGTTTATGACAAGATGCAAACCATTGGTTAGCCTTAAAAATGGAAGGCCAGATTAGAGTTTGTCAAAAACCATCTAAAAAGCCTGTACAGTTGTGGAACAGCATACTATGGACAGATAAAACAAAGATCAACTACCAGAATGATGGGAAGACAAGAGAAGGAAGAAGGGAAGGAACTGCTCATGATCCAACGCACACCACCTCATCAGTGAAGCATGGTGGAGGTACTGTTATGTCATGGCCATGTATGGCTGCCAGTGGAACTGGTTCTCTTGTATTTATTGATGATGTGACTGCTGACAAGAGCAGCAGGAAAGCTGAAGTGTTTGGGGCACCATTATCTGCTCAGATTCAACCAAATGCTTCAAAACTCATTGGACGATGCTTCACAGTGCAGTTGGACATTCACCTGAAGCATACTGCAAAAGCAACCAAAGACATTTTTAAGGCAAAGAAGTGGAATGTTCTGCAATGGCCAAGTCATATCATCTGACCTGAATCCAATTGAGCATGCGTTTCTCTTGCTGAAGCCAAAATTGAGGGCAAAACACCCAAAACACAAGCAGGAAGTGCAGACGGCTACAGTAAAGGGCTGGCAGAGCATCACCAGGGAAGAAATCCAGCATCTGATGATGCCTATGTGTCCAACACTTCAGGCAGTCATTGACTGTAAAGGATTTGCAACCAAGTATTAAAACTGACTGTTTAATTGATGATTATGTTAGTTTGTCCAAATACTTATGAGCCCTTAAAGTTGGGGGACTGTGTGAAGAAATGGTTGTAATTCCTACACGGTTCATACTACATTTTTGAAAAAAGCCTTAAATGAAAGCTGAGAGTCTGCACTTTAAGCAGGTATTCATTGTTTCATTTAAAACCCATTGTGGTGGTGTACAGAGCCAAAATGACGACAACTGTATCATTGTCCAAATAATTATGGACCTGACTGTATCAAGTTGCGCCACATCTGATCTCTGCAAACTGGTGTAGGCGATGGTGTTACACATTTTAACCACAGGGTGGCAGTAGTGGTTAAAACTGGCTTTTCCCAGCTGCTGGAGCTACAAGGCTTCAATCTGTCGACCACACTCAATCAGCCATTATTTTTAATTTCATCATAATTCTTGCAGTTACTAAAACGATGTTGCACTGGAAATTAAGCTTCTATTATTCAAACTTGACTCACCTTTACATCCTCCACAGCTTTTTTTTAAAATACATTTCCAGTGCTGTAAATTGTTGAAATGTGTGCAGTTTAAATGTAAAATTAAACAATGTATTAAGACTTGCTTTGCTGGTTTTTAAATGGAGTATATCTGGTATGAATTTTAACAGTAACATGAACACCACCACACACTGCTGCAATCAATAATCAAGTCAGGAAAAACTTCAAAAACTATTTTATTATATTATTTTAAAGGTTGAATGAAGTCTCTCGCTGTCTGGACGAGGAGGAGGCGGCGGCAGCGGGAGTTGAATTAGTGGAGCTCATCACAGTGTGCAGCTCCTCCTTTGTCTTGATCAGAATGTGCTCCCACTGCCTTAGCCTGGGAGGAAGAGGAGAGGTTATCAGGGTCAAACTGGATCATTTAATTGACGTGTTTTGAATTTTCTTTCCATTACTACAAGAAATTTGAGGGACAGCAAGAAGGACTTCAGCCCACGGGTTCACAAAGAAGCTGGAGAGAATGAGACCAGTAACAGGCTCAAAACACCCCCTCCAGGTATCCTCACCTGCTCTATGTGTACAAGTCCTGAGAAAAGTATAAAGATCAGCCTCCCTGATGGAATCTGATAATTGGCAGTATAATCAGTGTAATGTTCTCAGCCATAGCCTCTTGTCAAATATGCACACCTATGCAATTAGTTGATTACAGGTGTGTGCAATTAACACATTAAATCAATCAAATAACAATTTATTCTGGACCGCAATAGAAGATATGTAGCGATAGAGAAAAAGAGAAAAAAAAGATCAAACACAAATATAAATATTATCTTCACCAACATCTTATATATCGAAAAAATATTGGGAAAAAGAGAAAAATACATATCATAAATGCAGACAACACTATTAATTCTTTGTAGAATCCCATTAAAAGCTTCAATCAGAATAGTACAAGTAATTAAACAACAATTCAATAAGTTAGATATGGGAGCCTTTTCTACAAACACACTCAAGTCCAATTAATCATTAAGACCAAAGTTAGTCCCAAAAGTTTGAAGTTCTGTGATCCAAAAGGCTTCTCATCTAAGAAGTTTCTCCTTTAGATCACCCCCACGTCTAGGCAGGACTACTTTTTCTATACCACAATAGCTAAAGGCTGTAATTGGATGATTAGCCTGTTTAAAGTGGACTGCTACTGGGTTGTTATTTCGGATAATGAAATGTGATTCTAGGTGGTGTTTTGGGGTTAGGGTTACAGTTACACACTGTAGCTTTACACAAAAATAACTTTGTTGACACACAGTAAAAAATATCGACATAGACATGTATTAACCATGTTAGTGTGTGTGTGTGTGTTTCAACCACTACTGCCACCCTGTGGTTAAAATGTGTAACATCGCCTACACCAGTTTGCAGAGATCAGATGTGGCGCAACTTGTAATGTTTTACATTATAAATTGTGCTAATGATTACTGGTGAACATGGAAATAACTGTAACGAGTAGCATCTCAAAATAAATGTTTTAGCTAGAGATTGTTCAGATAATTATGACATTAAAACAAAACAAAAAGCAAGACTAATAAATGGAAATTGTATGACGAGTAACACATTTGGACTTCATACATTTTGAAAAATATTGTAGGCATTATTTGACACAGAGCTAGAGGCAAACCACTTTTAGAAGTGCTGCAAAGGGGGAAAAACTTATGACGCTGACACACACAGTCAGCAAGCCCAAGTCTCTCACAGAGGTAGTTTTCTGGTTGGTTCACGGTTAAATGTACAATACGATGATTAAGGTTTTGTTTATTTTATAAACCGATATATTCTGAGCACAGCGTTTCCAGCCACAGTGATTATACTTTCATGCAGATCAGTAATTAATCCTTTGAATTTTAGTAATTTCCTCTAGCAATAGGCCTACAAAAGAGCAACACAGCAGCCAAGTCTTGTGGATCCATTGTTTTGGTCTCGCTGTGCTCTCCGCTGATTGGTTTCAGAAACATTGAACTTATTGGTTGTGTTAAACAGAGGGCAGGGCTCATTATCATCTGGAAAAACGCCGTTATTTACGGCGTTCTTCGGACGTAAAAAGCGGTGGTTACTGTGCCTCCCTACAACGCCGTAAAAAAAAAAGAAAAAAAAAAGCGCGTTTTACGGCACTTTGCCCGCGTTAAAAGCGGCGTTTTTGCGGCGTTATAATAAAAAACAAATAGGCCTACACAGTTTCGTCTCTGGTGCCTGCCTAAATAAACATGTGCCATATTAAAGAACCGTTCAGCCCTGTGAAACGTAAAAAAGAATATTTTCACGGGATTCGAGCCCGCTTCATTATGGAAAAATAAATTGAAAGTGCACAATTAACATGGTGCACTATTATGACAACACCATTTCACTGACAGATCCATTAAAAATACGACAACATACAGCCAGCTATGTCTTCGAATTGGGAGGTAGCCAGATCAACTTGTGACCACACTGTCCATGCACTGGGGAACATTTTACAATCTCACTGCTTTCCAATACAAAAACCAGCAGTTTTAAATCCACTTAATTCATAAACCTAACGTTTATTGTTGTGCTACAGGCCGATAAAGCCAAGGGTTCGAAATATTCTTTTTTACGTTTCACAGGGCTGAACGGTTCTTAAATATGGCGAATGTTTATTTAGGCAGGCACCAGAGACGAAACTGTGTAGGCCTATTTAGAAAATTTATTCGAGATAGGAGTTAGATTTACAGGAAAAGCAACTTGGCCTCTTCCTGTTTTCAACATTCCGTCATAACAAGTGTGATTCAAACCGCGACTGAGTGTCGGTCCGTGACTGGGTTCCTCCAACAAGAGTCCAAAGACGGATCAGGTCGGCTATGTTTTGATATTGTTATGAAAAACTGACTAAAGAGGCCTTCGCGAGGACAGCTACGTGTTCTCTTCCTGGTTGAAAACAGCTGTTGTCACTACGACAACCACAGACGCATTCGGCTGAAGGTCGCCAGTTAACAGGGTCGCGAGTAAATCCGAAACACCGGGCAGGGATCGGTACCGAGACCCAGTATTAAACAACCCAAGGCAAGTTTAATAGTAAGCCCCGCCATTATCGGCGTTACTTTTTAAAGTTTCGGTTTCATCATCATTCTGCAGCCTCTCTCCTGCTCTCTGCATGTCACCCCTCACACCGCGCGCACACAGACACACAAACTCAACAGCAGAGAGGCCGCGGCGCAGATGAAGGGATTATAACTTCAAGATGACTCTAGTTAACGTCAACTACGCTTGTTACTGTGAGTAAGTGCGATAAAACCTCTGCCAGTAAAAAGCCAATACTTTATCAATACATGTGATCCGCATGTAGAAAGCCATATTTCAATCTGCTCTGTCCAGAGTCTCTCATTCACCGCTATTATGATTTACGATCGCGACACAAACACATCGCGCTTGCGGTGCTAACAGCAAAGTGTTAAAGACAAACTAAAATGAAAGCTGTCTGTATGTAGGCTAACACTTTATCTGAACATGTACCTGAGGCAGCGACCTGCAGACAGTGAGTGTCCTCAGTAGAGGAGGGACAGAGAGCAGGATGAATGACTGATACTGATGTTTGTCTTCATGCTGAGATAACGTGACTTCTTCACTCAGTATTGTGATGTCAGGAGGAATATTTATATTCCAGTGAGATATTATTGGGTTTTAAATAGGGTGAATTCGCCTAATGTGGGACACTGCCTAATGTGGGACACTTAACCTTCAGCAGGGATAGGTCTTCCCCTAGCAAAAGAAAATTAATGTAACTGTGGGCTCACACAAGCTGTGATATCACATGATCAAAATTACATGACATCTGAAATGTCCAATCATTTGTTGGGGCGGGGCAGCCCTCAAACAGGAAGCACTCTGTGTGAAGACCACGAAGAGGTTAGTGACATAGTGTTCAGACAAAGTTGATATTAAGGGCATGCATTTCTTAAAAAAACAACAATATTGCTAATTGTTTATCAGAATGTGTTTGTAACATGTTTATGCATCACAAAATATCCTAATGTGGTGAAAATATTCTCAATATTCAGAATTTCAATCAAAATTCCTACTGTCCAACTTTAGGAAACATGTCTCCCTAAAGTGGGACAGTATGGTTTGCCTAATGTGGGACAGCTCCAAATGTGCTTCTGTTAGGCAAAACTGTGTGTAGTTGAATATACTGAGCAATAGCAATGGTTGTTTACATGATTTTATTGTTATAATGCATTATTTGGGATATTTTAAATAAAGAGCAAACATTTTTCAGTAACTGGGAGTTGCTGTATCATTGTATCGAATGCTAAAATGGTTTAGGAGTTTTTTGTTTCTAACTTTAGACTTTTTTAATAATGTTCATGATAAATGTTTAAATTCAGAAGTTAGCACAGGATATCACATTACTGATTAATTAAATGGAATGTATTTCAGGTCACAATGGCAAAGGTGAGTAAGGCAGGGAGATGAAATGAGGGAAAGAAAGAAAGAAGGGAAAGAAAGCTCAACCACTGGAGGGAAGACAGAATGAGGGGAGCCATAGCAGAGTTCAGAGAGATTGCTGGGGCTGGTGGAGTCCCACAACTGAGGTTGCAGGGCCTGGAATGTCCCAAAATCCATGCTACAACTCAGGGTTAAAGGTGTGTTAACAGCAATAACATTAAAGGTTATTTTAGTAAACAGACATGTTTGAAAATTAGCATTTATTATGTGAATTAAGGTGACTTTTAAACAGACCTTTCAGTGTCCCACATTAGGGAAATGACTGTCCCACATTAGGAAATGCTGACTGCCTGAGACAACTTGGCAATCAGAATTTTGATATGTATAGCATTTCTTTTAGGAATGTAATATCAGTATTTTTTCTTTTGATTTTATTAGATCACAACCTGGGGATTTCAGAATGGTACTGGATGTACAGTACAGGCCAAAAGTTTGGACACACCTTCTCATTCAATGCGTTTTCTTTATTTTCATGACTATTTACATTGTAGATTCTCACTGAAGGCATCAAAACTATGAATGAACACATGTGGAGTTATGTACTTAACAAAAAAAAGGTGAAATAACTGAAAACATGTTTTATATTCTAGTTTCTTCAAAATAGCCACCCTTTGCTCTGATTACTGCTTTGCACACTCTTGGCATTCTCTCCATGAGCTTCAAGAGGTAGTCACCTGAAATGGTTTCCACTTCACAGGTGTGCCTTATCAGGGTTAATTAGTGGAATTTCTTGCTTTATCAATGGGGTTGGGACCATCAGTTGTGTTGTGCAGAAGTCAGGTTAATACACAGCCGACAGCCCTATTGGACAACTGTTAAAATTCATATTATGGCAAGAACCAATCAGCTAACTAAAGAAAAACGAGTGGCCATCATTACTTTAAGAAATGAAGGTCAGTCAGTCCGGAAAATTGCAAAAACTTTAAATGTGTCCCCAAGTGGAGTCGCAAAAACCATCAAGCGCTACAACGAAACTGGCACACATGAGGACCGACCCAGGAAAGGAAGACCAAGAGTCACCTCTGCTTCTGAGGATAAGTTCATCCGAGTCACCAGCCTCAGAAATGGCAAGTTAACAGCAGCTCAGATCAGAGACCAGATGAATGCCACACAGAGTTCTAGCAGCAGACCCATCTCTAGAACAACTGTTAAGAGGAGACTGCGCGAATCAGGCCTTCATGGTCAAATAGCTGCTAGGAAACCACTGCTAAGGAGAGGCAACAAGCAGAAGAGATTTGTTTGGGCCAAGAAACACAAGGAATGGACATTAGACCAGTGGAAATCTGTGCTTTGGTCTGATGAGTCCAAATTTGAGATCTTTGGTTCCAACCGCCGTGTCTTTGTGAGACGCAGAAAAGGTGAACGGATGGATTCCACATGCCTGGTTCCCACTGTGAAGCATGGAGGAGGAGGTGTGATGGTGTGGGGGTGTTTTGCTGGTGACACTGTTGGGGATTTATTCAAAATTGAAAGCACGCTGAACCAGCATGGCTACCACAGCATCCTGCAGTGACATGTCATCCCATCCGGTTTGCGTTTAGTTGGACGATCATTTATTTTTCAACAGGACAATGACCCCAAACACACCTCCAGGCTGTGTAAGGGCTATTTGACCAAGAAGAAGAGTGATGGAGTGCTGCGGCAGATGACCTGGCCTCCACAGTCACCGGACCTGAACCCAATCGAGATGGTTTGGGGTGAGCTGGACCGCAGAGTGAAGGCAAAGGGGCCAACAAGTGCTAAACACCTCTGGGAACTCTTTCAAGACTGTTGGAAAACCATTTCAGGTGACTACCTCTTGAAGCTCATGGAGAGAATGCCAAGAGTGTGCAAAGCAGTAATCAGAGCAAAGGGTGGCTATTTTGAAGAAACTAGAATATAAAACATGTTTTCAGTTATTTCACCTTTTTTTGTTAAGTACATAACTCCACATGTGTTCATTCATAGTTTTGATGCCTTCAGTGAGAATCTACAATGTAAATAGTCATGAAAATAAAGAAAACGCATTGAAAGAGAAGGTGTGTCCAAACTTTTGGCCTGTACTGTATATTGAAAGTGTTTGCTTCATATCGCAATATAGACCAGAAGTCTGAATTGCAAAAAATGTCCCACATTAGGTGAATTCACCCTAGCTAGTGACTTTGTTGTTGTAAACATGACTGTTGCTGCCATGGACTCTATAAAACTATATCCTGTGTAACTGACCTATAGGGAAAGCATCAGGAGGTGAGGTGTGTGTGTGTGTGTGTGTGTGTGTGTGTGTGTGTGTGTGAGTGTGTGTGTGTGTGTGTGTGTGTGGAGGAGAGGGGAGAGGGAGATGCTGGAAGAGAGATAGTGTGTGTTGTTAGATACTGTTAATGTCACTTATTATGGTGATAGCTCTCTTTTAGTCTGTTTCTGCATCATTATGTTGAGGAGGGCCATGCCTGTGTATATAAATATATGTATGCAAAAAAAAGTGGATCGGTTGCTTGCTGCTAACAATGTGGCCCATCGACATGATCTGGGTTTCAAATGTGGCAGAGTGGAAACAGTAATTGAATATCCCTGCTGTAGTTTGTTAGCTATCTAACAACACATCAAAAATAGGCTAATTGTAAGCCAGTCTTGTTCAGTGAATCAGTTTATCATGTACACTCAAAAAATATTTAGGCCTAATATTTAAGATTGTTTGCTTATAAATACATGAACCTGGTTGTTCTATATTTAAAACACATTGGGTTTATTAGTGCTATTAAATAAATCACATTATTACTTATTATACTCATTATTATTACTTGAGCTTGTTTTAGTTATTCATTTCACAGATAGTTATACATCCTTAGTCCTTAAATTAAATTCATTATGGACGTGGACTTAAAATCATTGTTTTATTTTATGGCCTTGCTGCCCTGGCTTTTGGCCTTTCTGCCCTCAAAAAATTAACAACGCAAAAGGCCAAGTGGCCTTGCGCCTAAAATGATGAAATTCCAGGCCTGGATGGGTTTCTTCTTATTGAAAAGATAGATCAGTGGCTTATGATCTGTGTAGATGGTAAAGCCCCAGTCTTATATGTATTTGTGAAACTTGATACCAAACACGACTGCCAAGCCCTCTTTGTCAAGCTGAGAGTATCTTGTTTCAGCAGGCTGCAGCGTGTGCAACATGAAACCTATGGGTCTCTCACTTCCGTCTTCCATTCAGTGGGATAACACAGCACCAATGGTGGACTGGCCATTGGGATGTTCGGGACAAGTCCCAATGGGCTGGTCACCAAGTGGGCCGGTGTGGGCCGGTGGGGCTGGCCCGGTGGTCAAAGAAAGACAAAAAAAAGACAAGTGAATGTTAGCTGTCAGTACTGTACATCCCTCCCATGTTGTTTGTTTGCTGTGAGATGTTCAGAGGGAACGTAGGTGTCAATCTTATGTTCTGATGCCTGAAGGAGGAGATAAGAGCGGCCTCTTCCAATACGAAAGAGGCCCTCGTTTTTCTTGAAATCTGATTGGCTCAGCCGCAGTCATCAGTCATTACTCATGGCAGACCAGGCTAGTTTGACCATAAGTGCTAGTTACTGAGAAAGAGACAGACAGAAAACATGGATAAAGCCGGTTAAAAAAAGAAAGACTGGCGTGGAAAAAACTCAAATAAAAAAACTTAAATCTTTAAAAGAAGAGGCAGCAAAGTGCTTCAAACCGACCTGTTTGGCCTCGGCGTTGGTTGATGGGCTGACGCTGCTGATGTTGCTAACGATGGGGATGGAGCTGGGGCCGACAGCGCCATTAACATTAGGTGGTGCTCTTAGTCCCTAGGACAATGAAGCTGAGGGACAGACTAACCCCTATCGTGATGAGGAGGAGGATGAGACCAGAAATATGACAGGTGTGATGTGAAGGCATAGCCTACTATGCATTACATTTTAGCCAGAGGAAAACCTTTTTAGTAGTATTAAGTGGGATTTTTTTGTTGTAGTAATAAGTTGACTAAAAGTTGACTATAGGGCCTATTGCCCATTTTATACCTCCTTAGTTCATGGCTGTGAGCCATGGAGATATAAACTGGGCTTATGTAATACAAGAGCAGGGCTCGGCAGGGCAGGGCAGACAGTTATATTGTGCATAAAATTAGATTCATTAGGACAGAGTCATATGCTCATATTTTAAGTTAAATACAATCTAAAATCTTAAATCAGTCTCTGAATATTAGCATTGATTTTACTGATGTCTTTGTATAATAATTAGTCAGTGCATTTGTGTAGCGTGTACAAGCATATACTGTAGAGGATTATAGGTAGAAACGTGTGGGCCAGCGTGTGGGCCGGTGCATGGGCCAGTGTGTGGGCCGGTGCGCCTGAATGTCCCGGGCTGAATTTGTGTCCCAGTCTGCCCATGCACAGCGCCCACTCGCATTGCATGGCATGATTAAATTTCAGTCCGCTGAGTAACAAACCAACACATCTGATCTGTCCAACAGGGCCTTGGATTTTTGAAAGGCTTCTTCCTGCTCTTTTTTCCACTTCCATCGCACATCTTGTCTCAACAATTTATGTAGTGGCACCAACAGAGTTGCCAGGTTGGGGCAGGAATTTGTTGTAGTAGTTCAACAAACCAAGATACGCCTTAAGTTGAGTGACATTTGTGGAAGCAGGAGCTTCCTGGATGGCTTTCACCTTTTTCTCCATAGGATGAAGTCCCTTAGTGTCCATCCTATGTCCCAAATACTCAACTTCATCCTGCAGGAAGGTGCACTCATTTCTCCTTAAGCTCAAACCTGCCTCTTCCACCTTTGTTAACACTGTGTCAAGGGTTTTTAGGTGGTCAGCCTCATCCACTCCATTCACCAAGATGTCATCAAGGTGCACCACCACTAGGGGAATTCCCCCTATCAGACCCTCCATGGTCCTCTGGAATATGGTGGGTGCTGAGGCAACTCCAAATGGCAGTCTGCTGTAAGTGAACAGTCCCTGGCGGGTGTTAACTGTCGGGTATTTCTTTGAGTTGTCATCCAGGAGTATCTGCTGGTAAGCATGGCTCATGTCCAGTTTGGAAAACTGTTTTTTTCTCTGCCAGTGCTGCAAACAAGTCATCTCCTATGGGAATTAGATATTTTTCCAACGTGGAAGTGAGTTTGTAATCTAACCACAGTTCCAGCAAGTTTCAGGATTGATACAATCGGGCTGCCTACTCCGAATATTTCGGATATAAGAGTGATTATTCCCTCTTTCAACAGTCTGTCTATTTCTTCATCCACTTTTGCTCACAAGGTGTAAGGGATAGATTGTGAATGGAAGAAACGAGGGACAGGGTTATCTTTCATGTGGATTGTGGTCTTGGTACCTTTAAGTGTGCCAAGCTCCTCTTTGAATACTTCCTCATGTTTGCTGCTTGCCTGCTTCTCTTGCACTTTGTGGGAATGGTAGTTTAAGCTCTACCCTTTTTTATTCTTTACATCAGTAGAATTTATATTCCCTTTGTTTTGCATTGTCTTGTTACAACATGCTCTGGCAATGTGCCCCACTTATCCACATGCATGACATTTTCTTGTTTAAACTTACATTTAGATGCCGTGTGTTGTCTTTTTGCAAGGGTAACACTCCTCCGCAGCTGCCATGAACCTTCCAGCCTCATGCAAGCCTTTGTTTACCTTATAGGACCTTGCTGTTGTGCTAGGATTTTGCAGATCCTAGACAGTTTTGTTTGCTGTCTCTGCTGCTAAGGCAATTGACAGTGCTTTATCAAAAGTCAAATCGCTTCTGCCAGGAGCCATCTTTGAAGACGGTCATTATTAATCCCACAGATGATCCAGTCTCTCAACATCTGCTGTAAGGTGTCGCCATAGTTATATTCCTGTGCCAGTTGACACAACTCTGCCACATACTCCACCACTGATTCATTAGCCTTTCGATTTCTGGAATCAAACTTGTACCTTTGTCTAATATCGCTTGGCTTGGGATCAAAGTGTTTTTTAACAGGCTCACCGGTTCCAAGTAGGTCTTGTCTTTCGGCTTGTCTGGGCTGAGAAGGTTCTGCATCAAGCTGTATGTTGGTGCTCTGCTAGTGTGCCAGATTAACTGGTGGGTCAATTAAATGGTGATAGAGACAGATGTGTTGTGGGCGTGACCTTTGAGAAACCAGGAAATAAACTGAGAGTAAAATGACTGTGGCTCAGAGGTAGAAGATTGGAAGCATCCTTGAGCAAGATACTGAACCCCAAATTGCTCCCGAGAGCTGTTCCATCGGTGTGTAAGAGTAGCAGGTGGCACCTTGTATGGTAGCCTCGGCTGCCTGTGTATGAATGTATGTGTGAATAGATGAATGTGACTCATAGTGTAAAAAGCGCTTTGAATGGTCAGATGAATAGAAAGGTGCTATACAAGTACAGGTCCATTTACCATTTACCATAAACGTGCTGAACACTCCATCTGTTGATCGCATTCATTCATTCAATCATGTGACTGTGACTTTCCAGACACCACGATAGGAATCATTTGCTGCACATCCATTCACATAAGTAACAATCCTTTCCACTGGTGCCTTCCAAAGTTACATCCAGGAAGAATTTGAAGCCAAGATGCCATCTATAAACGATTCACAGAAATAATACCTAAATGCATCCAAAATACTAGAAAATAGAGGCATCACATATTGTTGCCATATGATATACTGCCACACAATACCAATGTTATTTCATGTCCCTAATCATGTCCGTCTCCCATACCTGTGCGTGCTATCTAAATCGCTATAAAATGAGAGTTGCAGTCATGTACAAGTTGTATGAATGAGTATTAATGAACAGTGGAGAATATTTTGTGATGAGAAAGATTAATGTTTGTTGCCTGTAGTGAAAAGCAGGTGGAAGTAGGGAGGAGTATAGGAGAGACAGAGACACAGAGGGTGGACCAAAATGGATCCCAGCATTGTCAAGCAAGTGCTGGAGTTGAAACTCCACAATCGCTATCCTGAGGACTCAACCAGCTGAGACAAATATGTCATCAAGATAAGAGCTGACCCCTTCAGGGTAAGGGGTAAGGATGCATGTCACATGGACGTAACAACACCATAATCATTTGCTATGGTAAAACTCCAAGTAATCTAATATGATGACATTTAAACACCAGATGAAGACCCTTACTACATTTGCATGCTATAAAGCCCCCCAAAATTGAGCACCTTGCCAAAGTGGTCTCTCATGATCCTGGGTTTGCTCATATTCTGTTATCCTATGGACTTCGTTTTGGAGTTTTCTGTTTGTGTTCTTTGTTTCATGTTGTTCATTCATGTTGAATCTGCTTCCTGTTTTAATTTGCAGATTCTCTCCTAATGTGTCGTATCTGGTTTTACTTCCTGTCTTTGTGTGTTTTCTGTCACACCTGTCTCGTTAGTCCTTCTATGTTCCCAGAGTCTTCTCTTCACATCTATTCTGTTAGTCTTGTGTGCTCCACCCCTGGCGTTAGCCAATCTCCATTTCCCTCCTTTGCTCATGTCTTCCTACTCCAGCTGTTTCTTGTTCTTGTTATTAGTTTTCTGTGTATATATACCTGTGTGTTTCCTTTTGTCAGTTTGTCTGTTGTTCATCCTGGGTTCAGTTCGTCTGTGTTGATCCTGTGTTCCTCCCGGGTGCATTCTGTGGTCTTTCTTGCATTCATCCCTGCGTTATGCCTGTGCTCATCGTGTTTTGATCGGTTGGTTTTCAGTTTGGTTTTTGTTCTGCTTTTGTTTGGACCTTGAGTTGCCTGCCTTTACTGGATGTTTTTTTGCTCACAGACTCTCTTTCTCCTGGATCATGACCTGCATGCCCACAGCAGGACCCAAAATCTGAAACCAGAGATGTTAGTATGCAAACACAAGGTTTACAACTAAACTTCCAGCAACAAGGAGAACCAAGTTGAGTTAGCACCCCAATGTCTAACTCTGTAAGGACCCGAGCTACCTCGGATCTGCACCTTTGGAACAAGGACACAACAAAGACATGTGGAACCACAGCTCTTTCCAGCCTTCCTCGGCTGGCTAACAAAAGCAGCACACCACAAAGCGACTCTTTCTTCTATCCATTCAAGGATCTGTAATGTAACAACTGGGCAAAGCTTTATCACAGCTGTACAGGCAAGACTGTTTAAATTGTTGTATGTGATTTAATGCTGTTTCTTGAGTAATTGTTGTGATTATTGCAGTTAGGTCATTAGTTAGTTGTCTTCGCTAAGGCTAAGTGTTTAATTTGCTAATGCTGTTCACAGACAACGTCTTGCATGCAACTAAACATCCCCTGCACTAATCCAGCAACACATATCACATTCTCATAGACTCATTTACAAATAGGCTTTCAACAGAGCTACACCCAAAGAGACAACTCAAAGTCTCGCTTCTCTTCCTTTGTCTTTGTCCTGACAACATGGTCAGACAAGACCTCCCCCGATCTGAAGCCAGCTTTGATTCTGCCAACTTGTAGTTCTCTGTTGTCAGCTATTTTGTTTTGTAGGCCAAACCGCCCTTTGATTTCTCTCTGTCCCTCTCTCTCTGACCAAGGCTCAGAATTCTGCAACAATTTATAGTGGTGATAGATTATGTATCACCAATTTATAACTGTTGCTGTGCTGGCTCTGCTCCTCTAAGCTCCACCACCCTCCTCCCCCTCCCGTCAGTGCTCCGTCCAAAGCCACGCCCCCACAAACTTGAACACGCATCCTGCAGTACACCGACAGAGAAGCTAATGTTAGCATTGGGCTAATACGAGCTACAAAAGTAGCTAAGTTGGCTAACGTTACATATTCCATGAAAATAACAAATCCCCCCGAAGCAAAACAAATAATTACCTGTCTAACAGAAAAACAGCAACCTCTGCATCACTTTTCAGGCCCTTCAGCTCCCTCAGTTGTCTCCACCGTTCAAAAGCTGCGATGTTGGTTGACTCTGGTTTGTCCTCTCGCTTTATCCAAAGCCTTTTTTGTTGCAGCCTTTTCTGCCTCCGACTTTCTTTTCTTAGCCTGTTTAGCAGGGCGAACCATTACAAGTAACGCTGGAAGTGGTACTTTTGGCTGCATTTTCTCATTTCTCATTTGTTCAGCAAACTTATTCTCCTGCTAACTCTGTATTTCTGCTGAGGAGTGTGCTGAATATTTCCGGCAACAGTGACACATGATGAGTGCACGCAGGGAGGAGGGAGGGAGGGACAGAGGGGGGCGTGGGCAGGACCAGAGCGATAAGGACTAGTCTGGGACCATTTTGTGGCCGTTTTGGTAAGGAACCGGAACAAGGGCGAGAGAGACAGGATCCAGAATTCGATGGATGTGCCTTTCCGTCAAAATAAAAGCACCAAGCTAATAAAAATACAGTGAAACTTTTTAATTTAAAGAATATGATTTACAAGAAAAGCCCCAAGCCATTAAGTTAACCTTTTTCTTTTATTGTAAATCGATGGCAGAATTTAAAGTTTTACTTTGGAGAACACTTTTCCTTTGGTGAATTTGGTGAATTCCAGATCTGCTCTCTAGACCGGAACCAGAATCCAGACAAAATTCAGAGTGAATGGAAACCAGGCTCTTCCCCGTACATGAAGAGCCTGGTGACGCGAGGCTATATAAGAACAAGACATGAAGGCATCTGATTGGTTCTTTCCACTCGCAAAGAGAGGCAGGGATTGGTCAGAGTTTTTACAGGCCTGCATCTGCCACAGAGGTCGGATTTTTTTCGTTCCTTTTTCTGAACACATTATGTATTGACTACTCTCAGGATGGACCATTTCACCGAGTATAACAAAAAGTGTTTCTGAACAGGATTACCAACTATAGCTTTAATGGCACTTTCTGGGAATGGATTGTGTTATCATACATGACAAACCAAATTATCTTCTGACACAGAGTATACCCTAAATTATGCATTTGTCTTCCCCTCACACCACACAGTTATCAGAGTCATATGGGCAGGGAGGCGAAAGGCCATGCTATGGTCAAAATTGGGGCCATACAAAATATATTCCGAGAATATCTTGTTCCTGGCCCCAGGAAACAAGCTGGAGATTCGGGTACTTTAAAAAATATTTTTTGACTTTCACACTATTCGCATTGTTTGTGAATGCCTATCTGACTATAGTCGGGAGGAAATGTGGAGCTACCATTATTGACAATTGCATAGTGGCCCTACAGCAAGCGTCTAAAGTTCAAAACTTTGAAAATTCATAACAAATCAACCATACGTGCTACAACTTAACAACTTTCATCAAACTGAAGAAATACTGAAGAAACTTTTGTACATTTAAACCTATTAAAAATTATGAAGTTCATCACTCTGTTTTTTTTTCAAAACCTGTAAAACTTCTTAAACCTATCTTCTCCCACAACTTTTGCTCAATTGACACTGTAGGAGCCATGTTGTGTTTATTTAATTATTCTGTACCTCGAAAATACAGGGGGCAGTATTTCCTTTGTTTACTGACCCTACCCGGATGTTGGCGGGGGGGTCAGGCAGGTTACTTGAGGTTACTCAGTGTTGCACAGGTGTGCCTGATTAGATGGGAGAAGCAAACAGTTTTCAACTGTGCTTGTGCTTGAGCGTTTTTCTGTTTATAATTTATGTGGACAAGTATTAAGTATGTGGCTTCCGCAAGAAATTAAATGAACATTATTATTTCAAATGCAAAGGAAGTTTTCGTTGGTTTATTGCCTTGCCCGAGTACACGTCAAAACAAAAACAATCAGCATCCAGTAGTGGCTACAGGACCAGTCACTACAGACACCAAACTTGCTACAGAGCATCTTCAGACTGTCCTACAAAAACTACGTTTCTCAGATTTTTGATTTGTCAAAAATTGAGCCTACAGTGCATCAAAATGTTTGACTGTAAACGGTACTGTAAACAAATACATGCAAATTCTTGCTAAATAAATCTTCAATGTTCATGAAAAAAATGACAAAATTCTAGAGTCATGGTAGATGATGTGTGGCAAATTTCAGAATTTTATCTCAAAAACTGAATTTTTGACAGCATTTTGAATTTTGCTCTAATGTGAACAATTGGAGTCAATGTAAAAATGGCAATTTTAAACATCAGTTTTTCACTTATGGAGCAAATCAGTCATTGTTACAAACAATTTACCAACATCTCCATGCTGTCTAGATGCAATATGTGTATTTTCAGATTTTTGTTTCGATAACTGAATTTTTTACAGTGGTTTGAAATCTGCGTTTCCATGCATGGACGGCTGCTAAACCTGCACGTCTGGCTTAGTCAATTTGTGAAGCTACACATGAATTGTCACTGACTAATTAGCTCAGTGAGATAGAACTTGATTCTTAGTCTTAGAGGTTGTAAGTTCGGGCCTCAGCTGATGCAAAAGGCAGATTGTGTTGCTAAATGTCTTCCAATTCTTCTGCTTGTTGCTCAGAATTGCCTAAAAATGCCGGGACCCCACCCATTGCTGCGCAGCAGCTATAATTATGTCTATTTTTCTGAGTGCATTGAGAGTAATGCACAAACGTGTCAAATTCCTTGTATGTGTATACATACTTGGCCAAAAAAACTGATTCCAAACTGTCATCGTTGTCTTCACTTCTTATATAGTAATGGGAGAGTTTGGCTACCATGTAAGGTGAGAGCTTGCGTTGCATATTTGATCTTGACTTTGGGCACTGTGTTGGTATCAATATATGAAATTTTCCCAATTTGTTTACACCACAGATGGTGTTACTATACTTTCAATAGTTTATTTCAGTGGGTCTGAATAGTGATATGCAAGACTGGGCAGTATCAGAGTATGTTGTGAAGCTCTGTTGTGTTGTCTTGCATTTTGACTACAATGTGTGTCTATTTGCTCATGCTTGCAATCGGGTGTTATTATTGTTCTAGGTTTACTAATGTGACCATGGTCTCAATGTTACTCTGGGTGGCATCAGTGGAAAGGATGGCGAAGCGATCACGATTATTTACAGGTTGGTTGAAAGGGAAAGCACAACAGGTCCACACTATAGACTGTCCACACAGGCCACACCACATCTGTCTCTGTAACCGGTTAATCTTGCCCACTGGCTCTTACAAGTATGGCTCTCTGCCTGTCTCCGTCGTCAGTGTCATTGGCCACAAAACTGCTGCATTATTTCACAATACTCTTCCCAGGTTTTTTTTTTTTTTTTGTTTAGTCAAACACTGCAAGCGTGCCAATTGTAGCCATGTATTTACTCTTTGTTTCCTTTCCCTCTTCTCCAGCCGGAAAAAACACAGCCGTCCCGCAATTAACTGCAGCATGGTAACTGCTAGCTTTAGCAACTGCTAACTGACTGCCCGTTGCGCTGCCGGCACTTCAGTGGACTTTATCCTCATCGCCAAATAAAGATGTTGCATCTTAACTCAAAAAATGGAATGTCCACAACATCTCAGGCTCTGTCGGAAAACTTCTTTTCAAGGAGTGTGGCATACATTACATTCACTGGTCTCTTAACGTTCTAGGGACATGAGCTTTCAGACTAAGCTCTCTCTGATTCTTCTTCTGATACAGAACATACACTAACAATACTGTGTGATCACCGCTGAGTGGACCATTTAGGCATAACCCATATCATAGTCAACATAAGGATTAACTCAGGTAAGTATTTATCATTAGGAAATAATAGTATAAATGTTAAGATACCACACCTTTGTGATAGTTTTTGCCTCATCTAAGTCATTTTGTGTCTCTTTGTAGTACTTTTGTATCTCTTTGTAGTTGTTTTTGCCTCTTTGAAGTCATTTTGTATCTCATTGAGGTATGTTTGTCTTTTTTGGTTGTTTTTTGTCACCCTGTAGTCGTTTTGTTTCTCTTTGTAGTTCTTTTGCTTCTCTTTGCAGTTGGTTTGCCTCTTTAAAGTCATTTTGTGTCTCTTTTAGGTATATTTTTGTGTCTCTGTTGTTCCTTCGCATGTCTTTGTGGATGTTTGTCTCTACTTGAGATCATTTTGTGTCTGTTTGTTTGATGTATATTTGTGTCTCTTTGGAGTTCATTTGCATCTCTATGAAGTCATTTCGTGTCTCTTTAATGTATATTTGTGTTCTTTTTTGGTTGTTTTGTGTGTCTCTGTAGTCATTTTGTGTGTCTTTGTAATTCTTTTGCAGATCCTTGTAGTTGTTTTTGCCTCTTTGGAGTCATAAAGGGCCAGTGGGCATGTGTCTGGTAGGCCCGTCCAGTAATACATCCATGATTGAACTTAGGAGGCTCAGGAGGGCAACAACCGGAAATATTGTTGTTTTTTTTAATTGTTAGCTCATTTCTCAGTCTCAAGATTTAAAACAGCGAGAATCACCATAATTAATAATGAAATAAATAATTATTTTTTACTGTTTTTTACCCCTTGAGATGAATGAATTGTTGGTGAAACTTGACATATCTGAATTAACCTGTGAGAGGTGACAGTGACAGGCACCCATTAAGTGTGCCCACACACACATTCCACAAAGCTGTTTAGTTATTTTATCCTCTGCTCGACATTATTTCTAAGCTGGAGTGCTGCGCTGCCTGAGTGTGATCTTTTCATTGATACCATTATCTAAGGTTGTGCACAATGCTTTACCAGTAGTAGTAATCCATTCCGGAACCTTGATGTCAAACCACTAGGTGTCAGCATTTCTTAACCCTTCAAACCTCCTTAAACATTTACAGCCTATCATGAGTCAGACTGTCAGTGAGTACTGGAGATGAAAAAGTCATTGAACTGAGTCATAAACTCTTTAGTCGGTGCTCATTAAATTGCCTTTATACAATGGTTCCCAATCTGTGGTCTCTGGACCTTTAGGGGGCCTAAGTGGGCACAGCAGTGAGGATTTAGTTATGTTACTGTTACAAGTTGAAACAGCAAGAGTGTGTATGAGGATCTTTACAGGATAAATGAATACAGAAATACATAAGAATTTGTTTTTTTGTTAAGTAAGATTTCACATACAAGGAAATTGCTTTGGGGTGGCATGGTGGTATGGTGGTTAGCACCGTCACCTCACAGCAAGAGGGTTCCTGGTTTGATCCCGGGTGTGGGAGCCCTTCTGTGTTTGCATGTTCTCCCCGTGTCAGTGTGGGTTTCCGGGCACTCTGGCTTCCTCCCACAGTCCAAAGACATGCAGATTGGGGATTAGGTTAATTGATAACTCTAAATTGTCCATAGGTGTGAATGTGAGCGTGAGTGGTTGTTTATCTCTATGTGTCAGCTCTGCGATAGTCTGGCAACCTGTCCAGGGTGTACCCTGCCTTTTGTTGCTTTGATGTTTTGATGCACAACATAAACATAGTGAGAGAAAATAAAAATGAAAAAATAAGGCAAGTATTGCAAAAATCAAGAAATATACATATTAAGATTAGTTATGATAACAATGTGAAAAATACATTTATAATATTTCTGAATTAAAGGGGCTATATGTAAGAATGGCAAAAAACGGTCACTGCACTCAAATTCAAAATACTGCCATGAGTCATGTCCGCCCCCCCTCCCCTACAGATTCGAGGTTGCTGGACAGCGGCACGTTGGAGACTGATTTGTTTGCCCATGGGTGGCTGCCATGGCAGGGCCGCGTCGCCGTTTCCTTGATCTTCGGTTTTCCAGCGGACCGTTCGAGCAAGTCCGGCTTCTCTGCTGCTAACGCTGCTACCAGGATACAGCTGAGGAGGAGTCCGCTGCTAATGCTATGTACCTGGACACTGCTAATGCTGCTTGCCGTGCTGCTGTAGCTCAGTCGTAACTGTAACTGATGCTGAGACTCTACTGACTGTGTGACTGGTAGACGGCGGTGGGTGGCGCAACAGGCCAAAACAAATTCAAAACATAAACATGATTTGCGGACTGTAATTTTTTTTTTTAAATGCGAATATTCTGGCTGTACTATTGTTGTCGGTGAGATCAGTATGTTAAATGAACATTATTCCTTAGTCTCTGTGACATATTAGGATGATTTTACGACTATTTGCTTTAGATTTCTTACATATAGCTCCTTTAAAGTGATGCACAATATCTAAAATTAAAACTGTTGTAAATAAATAAAATAAATCTTCTTTTGTGAGCCCACTTCACAGACAGGTGATGGCAAGCATCTAAGTTTTATTTCAACACTTGGGGGGCGACACATTCAACGGGGGCCTGGGGGTCCTATGAGTAATTTTGGGCATCAAACACTTCATTTCCGCGAATATTTAGGAACCACTTTGTGCCTTTGCTGCACTGATTGTTGTGGGAATGTCATGGTACTTCCTGCTGCAACTGTGCACAGTTGATTCTTCATCTTTCCTTTTTTATGGCAGATTGCAACCATTGCTTTTAAGGATAAATACTGCCACCACCTATTTTACCAGAGGCACTGTTAGCCTACGTCTATAGCCCTTTTTACACAGAGATCACGCTGTAGAACCACTAGGAAGTCCCTTCTTTATGCCACCTTTGTATTTTTACACAGAACCACAGAACAACATCATTTTGCTCCAGTGTGTGAATTTAGACAGCATGCCAACATCGCAGAAGCAAAAGTGGTGTGGCGGGTGTGACATGTAACACAGCAGTGTCGGCCTCTAGAGGGACATAAAATATGTGTTGGTAGCACTTTATAAACAATAACAATGGCATAAAATGGCAATAACAATAATTTAATGTCCGTTATATGGAGGCTTATCTAGTCCTCTGCTCAGAGGGTATGGAGCTCCCGAACCTCACAGTTTTCCCAATTTGTGGCAGCTGTTCTTCTTTGAGTTAACCACTAACTGCTATCAGCTACTCTTCTACTCTTTTAATCTTCCGCAGTGAGCTGCATGCATAACACATTATCAAAACGTCACACCCCTGTCTCCCATGATCCCATCCTGCCGTGATGGGATGTGGTAGTGTGAAAGGGGCTACTGAGTTGCGTTCGATCAGCTCTTCAAAATAAAGTCCTCTGCTACTTTCACATCTTTACTCACAAATGCATTGAGGGGGACATGTCCACTGCCCCCCCACCCCCCCACCCCCAAATCTGTACCTAAGGGTGATGGACATGAGTTGAGAGCAGTAAATTGTAGATAATGTAGTAAATATGAATAAATATGTAGAATTTAACAAGAAAGGTCTGATAAAAATCTACTTAATGTTCGTTCTTACTGTTTTAGTGATCTGATCACCCCTCAGACTTAACTTTAGACAGTATTGGACACAGAAATCACCGCTATAAGCCCCCCCCCCCCCCCCCCCCCCCTCTCTCTCTCTGTCTCTCTCTCTGTCTCTCTCTCTCCCCGGCACGAACAAGCCAATCAGAGGGCTCAAGTTGCCTCCGCTCTCTCCTGCTGTCTCACCCCTCACTACCCTCCAACCCCCTCCTCTCTCTCTCCCCGCCACTGCCAGTCCACCAAAAGCGGTCCTCCTCCTCTCGTATCAGACACACACACACACACACACACACACGCACACACATCCACACACACACGCGCACACACAGTCCAAACCCCCAGAAAAAGCCCTGCTGAATCCTCACACCGTCTGTCAGCATGGGGAGCGCTTGTTTTTCCCGGGACGTTTGTTTGTTTATCCTCCTCATAAATACTTGCAGGGTGATGGGGAATGTCGGACCCGCAGGTAAGTGCTCCCCTTTCCTCTCTGTCTCGCTTTATTGTTAAACATGGAATGCACTTTTTGGTGGCTTCAAGCTTGTCGGGGAAAATGATGGAAACATGAGTAAAAAACTACTATATTCCAATGATATCACTGGAGATTAAAAAAAAAAATCATAACGCACAAGTAGGCAACTTAAAACTTGCCATTTGATAACACAGACACACTGCAAGTTCTTATAATAATAGTACAATGTACCTGATCGCGTTTGCATTAATTGTGACATAAGAACAGCATCGTAATGATGCAAAAATGCAGTTACCGCAACTGAAAACTCCCATTTAAGCAGGATTTCTTTTGAACTGTAATTGTTTTATGTGAAATATGGTGATATCGTGATTTTTAAAATGTTAATGTCTTGGTAGAAACTCCGTTTAACATCACAGTTTTTTCCTTAGCGGCATGCGAGATGCGCAAATGGATTTCCAGTCGGTTTAGCAGCGCCCCAGACTTGAGTGGAACTTGTGTTTCCTGCGCGCAAAGGTTAATTTCAGTCGGAAACCGCAGCTTGCTCTCTGGGTTAAGCGCTCATTTGCTGTGTGATTTGGAGTGAGAAGGCTGCCTGTGCTTATTATTATTTCACCGTGTGGAAATGGTGATTTGCCGGAGGTTGCTTTAGAAGCAGAGTACGCCGCTGGAGAGTGTCTTGTCCCCGGGTTCGGTCTCCTGTCCGGAGGTGGAGGAGGGAGGTGGAGGATGTAGCCTGTGTGTGTGTGTGTGTGTGTGTGTGTGTGTGTGTGTGTGTGTGTGTGTGTGTGTGTGTGCGCGCGCGCGCGTGTGTGTGTAAATGTGGTGTGGTGGTGGTGGCAGGAGGGCCGTCCAAGTCCCAGGAGGTGCAGGCAGGCAGGCAGGGGCCCAATATCGACCGGGCAGCAGCAGTAGCACATTGTTCAGCCTCCCACCGCTGTGAATGCGTCAGGAGTCAATATTGAGACAGAGAGCCACCATGGAGGAAAGGCTTTGTCAAAACCAGGGACACTCAGGTTTATATACAACACAGAAGAGGATCCACAGTGAAAGACTGCACCTCCCTGTGCAGTATTTCGCCATCATAAACCCCATAAAAGACTTGAACTTGTTGCTGTTTTTGATTTCACACTCTTTCTGTCTCTCTGTCTTCACTTCAGCTCCAATAAAACACTCACTGACTTTTTTTAACAGGGAAAATATTTATTGTAAATTCCGTTTTATCGTTTATTTATTGCCTTTATACAGCTGAGCTGGGCAGAGGGCCAGACAGAGAGCAGGGGCTGAACTACAGGCAACTTCCAGCCGGGTTGCCTAACTTACACACAGGCTATTTATACTCTGATGGAAGCAGAGGAGTAGCAGATGAGCTCTGTGGTGATGCAAAGGTTCACTCTATGATAGATATGACAGGAGAAACCAATGTGTTGTGTCTGTGTGTGTTGTGGTTGTGTGTGTCATGGGTTAGCCCCTTGCCCTGGGATTTAGGCCCAGATGTCTAGCTCCTCTATCAATAATCCAATCAATTAGGAAACTCATAAAGCCTGTGTTCTCTGTTGTCTGGGGCTGGACCTTGACTTCAGAGCTCTGTCTCTGTGTTCTTCAGAACACTGTCACACAAAAACAGTTTCAGAATTTGTCTGACATGTGGCAAATCTGTCCTGGGATCTGAATGGTTCTAAAAAATCAAATTCAGTAACATTAAAGCTGAATGTGGCAATTTTGCATGCACATTGGTTGTTGAGTGGCACTGACAAGAGGTGTGACCTCGGGTAACATGACTTGAATCAAATTAGAGTCATAAATTTGATGACTTAGACTCAACTTGCAATTTAACATTGACTTTAACACCAGTGACTCATGACTTCATTTGGACTTGTGCCTTTTGACTTGAAAATACTTGATACCTTAAAAGATTTAGAAGAAGCAAGTTATTTTCAAAGTGTGCCACAAATCAATTAATTTCCCTTTATTTCCTGTATCAGCTATTCCCTGCAAGTCAACACTTTATCCCACAGATCCACTTTCTTTTAACCAATCTGACAGCATCCAATCAAGTTGCAGTGGAGAATCATGTAGAATTAATGTTGTTATCAAAGATATTTTCATTTGTGTACAGAGAACACAGTGGTGACCAAAAAATCAGTTGGTGATTAAAACTAAACTTTCATCTCTGTCAGAGAAAACTGATCTGAGTTAGACTGTTTACTTACAGCACAGCTACACTCACAGATAACTGAGCCTCTTACCTGCCTGCCAAACAGCATCAAACCATAAACCTTCATGAGTCTGCATCTGAGTCCTGAGGGGAGCAATCCGGCTGTCTGTGGCTGCTCGCTCTGCTGCCGTTCAGTGGCTAACAAACAGGCTGCTAACAGCCGCCACAGCAACTTACAAACTCCATAAATCCATTCAGCAGCTCCACCATCCATAGTTAGACACACACAGCTGATTACTGCTGAATTACAGCTCACAACTCACTCCAAAGCTTCTTCACTGCGAGTGTTTTTGCTGGCTAGAGAAACATCCTGGCCCTGACTCATTACTGGAGTTTAGAAGCCTGGCACTGGCATTTTAAGCTAATTGTAAGCACGGCTGTTCTTGGCTTTCAGTGTCTAATAGTCCACCATTAACATTTTCGTCACATCTTGTCTCACAAATCAAAATAAAACATAGATCTCATCTCAGTTTTTATCATCAAGATCTATGTTTAGCTCATTTTTATCATATAAAACAAAAGTAGTTGATGAAAAAATTTCATCATAGCTTTCATCAGCGAAATTAACACTGCTTGGGACTTGCCTGTCCTGGCATGGGACTTGACTGAGATCTTGAATACAAAGACTTGAGACTTACTTGTGACTTGAAAAACAATGACTTGGTCCCACCTCTGGGTACAGGATTTCACTCAACTTATTTTAAAACCCCAGAAGAAAAATATATTAAGGCTAGAGATTCCCAACCTTTTTGGCTTGTGACTCTTCAACTTATGCGGAAACACATTTTGTATCACACTCCCATAAAGTTGGTATGAACTTAAATAATTGTCAAAATTAAAGCAGCAGTCAGAGGTACCCTGCCGTTGAGTCAAGTTCCAAAAAAGCTGGATACTACATGTCCCATAATGCATCTGAACAACTGCTTTCATTAAACCCTCCCTGTCTGGTAAAGGACTCAGTATGCTTCAACAGAGTGCTCATTGGATGGTTAAACAGCACTCCTCTTTATAAACTGAAGGCTTAACCCCCCCACTTCTGAGCGTGGCCATTCAGCCAACACTTTGGCTTCAGATGTGATTGGATGACACACCATAACTAGTCACTGTTATACTACATTCAGTGAGTAAGAACTCACTGGATGTAGACCGTAACAATAACCCTGCCACTGGCCTGCTATTTAGGGTGACATTCTCCCTACCTTCTGCGATCTGTGTGTTACTGTTTTCAAAATCCCCGTCGCTACAGAAAACTACAACAACAAAGTCTGAGATAACAACCTACATGCTGAAAATGGCAAATTTTGATGGTGATTTGGATTGTGCTATTAGGTATGCTTGTTTGTTCTTTCAGTGAATTATTGTAATATCTATAAGAAATAAATCTATGTTTTGAACACACCTTGGAAAAGCCTAGACTCTTGTCTTTCAAGCCCAATGTTGATCCATTTTCTGACATGGCCCATCGGAATTGATTTGCAACATCTTTTTACCCTTGTAGTAACATGCACCAGTGACGCTGACTTAGACTCTGTACCGATTTGTACCACTTCACACAAGCTTCTGTGATTTTGTTGTAATAATATTCTGCAAAACCGACAATGTACACCCAAACTGGAAAGGGACCAAGACACTTGTGTCAAATTTCATTAATCATATAGAATTTAACTCCTGACTTTCATCCCAGTATGATCCTAATAACCTCACTTTAACTCCAAATTTACCCAATCTGGATAGTGAGGATCCTGCTGGCTCATTGCTTGTTTTAATTCACTCAAATGACAAGATCACCAATGACAGCTGTCATATCCCTGTGCATCCCTGCAAAATGGATATTCACCCACCTCATTCTAACAGTCATATCCCTGTTATAATCAGTGATATTAAACATAAGAGTAACAACGCTATAAATCATCACAACATTATGCACATTAAGCCCTCCTCTTCTTCATCCTCTGCCACTTTGCAAAGTGTTACCTTGAATATAGGCTTTATTAACATTCAGTCACTGTCCTCTAAATCACTGCTTATTCAAGAAATGAACAATTACCATAACATATATCTAATGGACCTTTGTGAAACATGGCTAAAACCAAATGACGTTGTAAGTCTGAATGAGGCATCACCCCCAAATTACACAAGCTTACAAGTGTCACCTGAATTAAGAAGAGGTGGGGGCGTTGCTGCTATATATAACTCCAGTTCTCTTCAGTTAAATCCAAGAAACATCACTGTTTTTACATCCTTTGAAGTACTTGTTATGCATTCCAAACTACAGTCATTTTATATAGCAATTTTATATCAACCACCAGGGCCCTACTCACAGTTTTTATCTGAGGTTTCTACCTTTCTTTGTGACATGCTGTCACGAACAAACTGATAATCTTTTAATTATGGGAGATTTTAATATCCATATTAACGATAAATCTGAACAGTAAAGCTTTTCTAGATCTGAGTGATTCTACTGCTTTGACACAACAAATCAATGAACCCGCTCACTTCTATGGTCACACACTTGACCTGATCCTTACACGTGGCCTCTTTTTCACAGATCTAGCTATCTTACCACACCTACCTGCCCTTTCAGATCACTATTTCTTTACCTTTTAAAATACCATTCATCTCTAATCGTCATATTAGCCACTCTAAAATCTATACTACCCAACGCAAAGCTTTCACGTCTTGTTGTTTCATTCATCCCCAAAACAAACACATGCGCGAGCCAGGTAAGCGTCTTTACAACAATATGCGCTAGAGCTGATGGGAAATGTAGGCTTCATTGTGGCAAAACACTACCGCTTTTGTCCACCACTTTTGGTCGCCAAAATCAACTCAAAATGAAAGTTCCTTGTAGGGGCTTTAACATGTAAACCATATGTGTAATATTCCTCATACCACTTCTGATTTCATAGAATTTTTCACCACTAAAATCGACAACATCAGAAAAGCAATATCCTCTCTCCCATCTCCCGCCCAGGACATGGCAGTTTCATATGACCTGTCTTCACCTTGCAAACTCACCCACTTCAAGACAATTTCCAATGAAACTCTTTCTAAACTGGTTTTCTCTTACAATTCCACTACCTCCCTACTTGATCCTATTCCCTCTAAGTACATTAAGGACCTACATATAATTAATAGCTCTCTTACACTGGAACAGTACCTGCATCTTTTAAAACAGGCGTAATCAAGCCACTACTCAAGAAACATAACCTGGACCCTGATGTGATCAATAATTACAGACCAATTACAAAAATCTCCCCTTTCTTTCAAAAATCCTAGAAAAAGCAGTAGCCCAACAACTCACTGATCACTTCTCCTTAAATAATCTATATGACCCTCATCAATCTGGTTTCAGAAAATTCCATAGTACGGAAACCGCACAAAGTTTTTCCAATAAAGGCTTATAGGCTAGTCTCCAGGGAGGGTGGGTGACGGTCACAACCATGCACAGTATGGGTATAAAATACTTGACTGCACGATTAACAGTGCATCAATCTTCATAAAAAGCTTACACCCTTTTGTGGCGCTAAGCTACGAAGACTAATGCAGACAGGTTGAAAAAAAAAAAGGAAACTGCACTGACAAAAGTGGTCAATGATTTACTACTTGCCTCCGATTCCGACTCAGCTTCAGTATTGCTGCTACTAGACCTCAGTGCAGTGTTTGATACAGTTGATCACCATATTCTACTTCACCGTCTAGAAAACTACATAGGACTCACCGACTCTGCTCTCGCCTGGTTCAAATCCTACCTTACCGACAGATCTCACTTTGTTTTTCATAATAACTGCTCTTCAGAACGCCAAAAGGTCAATTATGGTGTACCACAAGGGTCTGTGCTTGGTCCCCTTCTCTTTACTATTTACATGCTACCCCTCGGTTCATTAATCAATAAATACAAATTAGGTTCCCACTTTTACGCAGATGATACTCAGCTCTACATCAAGTCTGACACCTCTCATCAACTGATTCATCTAGAACAGTGCACACAAGAAATCAAACAATGGATGTCGTCAAACTTCCTTCTCTTAAATACTGAAAAAACTGAAATGTTAATCCTAGGTCCAAAGCACATCAGAAACAAATTCTGCAATCTCTCCTTAAACTTAACTGGTTCTATCATTTCACAAAGCCCCCGTGTTAGAAATCTCGGTATTTTATTCGATCCTAATCTCTCCTTTGAAGACCATATTAAAAATATAACAAAAACAGCATATTTTCACCTACGCAATATTGTCAAGATTTGTCCCATTCTCTCCATGACTGATGCAGAAACACTGGTTCACGCTTTTGTCTCATCCCGATTAGATTATAACAATACACTTTTCTCCGGCTTACCAAATTCAACCATTAGGAAACTACAACTCGTTCAGAATACTGCTGCCAGGATATTACCCAGAACCAGAAAATTTGACCATATCACCCCCGTTCTCATTTCATTACACTGGCTCCCTGTACACACTAGATCGGACTTCAAGATTCTGCTTTTAACTTATAAAATACTACACGAACTTGCACCATCCCACTTATCATCTCTACTTATTCCGTGTTTATCAATCAGGCCTCCACAATCCCATAATGTCGGTCTCCTATCATCCCCAAAATTAATAAATCATCAGCAGGTGGTAGAGCCTTCTCATACCGAGCCCCTCTCCTCTGGAACCGCCTTCCCATTCAAATCCGTGAAGCCAACACAGTCGATTCCTTCAAAAGTAAACTCAAAACACACCTTTTTGCATTTGCCTTTAACATCACATAGTCTCTGTCCTTACATACTACATCATGGTTTGTTTATTTTGTTCTACATAGTCATTTCACTTGTTTTTATTTATTTTATTTGTTGTGTTATTTGTAAGTTGCTCACATGTACAGCCCATTGAGGCATTTTTGTGATTTTGGACTATAATAAATTTTGACTTGACTTGACTTGCAAGAGCCACATACAGCTAGCAAATGGTTTGGGGTTTCAAAGGGTTTTGTGAGCTCCTCCACAGCTAAGGTGAAGTCAGGCTTCACCTCTCAGGCAGGGATTATCAAATTATATTTTCCTTTTTTTCAGTAAAAGTTGAATCACACAGTCTGTTACTCAGTGTGTTTTCATGACAGTAGAGAATATATTGTGTTAGTCTGACGAACCCCCCTCCCCCAACACTATTTTACAAGGACACCATCACTGCATCCTGGGCTTAGCATCTGCCCAAGATGATTGTGATTTGTTTAATGAAATACAAACAACCCAGACTGTTTTTCCCCCTATAGCAAATTGATAATGTGTGCACTGACACATTCAGTGCTGTGGAGATAAATCTGGCTACACAAGACTAGTTTTACACATTACGCAGCCAAGTGAGTGTGACCCACTGTCACCGATTCTTTAAGTCAATAAGTTATAATTAATATATATATTTAATATACTTAAGGTCAGTATGGGCACTCATATTGATCTGTCATATTAGAATGGTGCTTTCCTAGTCATACCCAACATCAGGGCTCGTTGACTCCAGTGGGACTCATGTCTAATTGGGTATTCATATATTGTGTTGGCACAGATGCAGACGAGTGCGCAGAGGGTTCGGACGACTGCCACATCGACGCCCTCTGCCAGAACACACCCAAGTCCTATAACTGTATATGCAAACCGGGCTACAAGGGAGATGGCAAGCAGTGTGAAGGTGAGTAGAACCTCAATATGCTTCTTGTTCATCCCTTCTCTTCATCTCATCTTCATCTTTCTGGCTTGATTAATTCTTTGTACTCAAAAAAGGTCTTGGCTGATCCAAGTGCAAGCACATTCAGTGACTACAGGCTGAATGTTCAATTTAGTCAGTAAGTTGATGACAGGCCAAAGTGATGCTGTTGGGTTTGTGCGGTGTGTGTTCCATTCTGTAACACCACTGTACAGCCGCGAATAGACTGAATGTTCCCAACAACTCTTACTGAGTGATGCGTCTTCTCTCTAGCTGATCATTTCAGTTTTAGGAGTGGCATTGTCTTGGTTAAAGTTTGAATTGTATCTGATGTTGGTTTCTGAACTTAATTAATCAGGACCTTCAGTATTTGGAATACGAAAATTTTGAAAAAATTAGTAGACTACAGCTGCTATTTCAGCATATCAGATACATATTTTATCAACGTTTTGGTAAATATAGGTATGGGTATTGGACTCTGAATTAGCAAATATCCAATATGAACTCAAATGGATAGAGGCCTAAACAACTTTATCGGGCTATCCCAAGTAGCAACAGTCAGCGTTTCCTCTCAGATAAAATCATATGTGAATGGGAGGTGAAATGTAAGGCACACTTTGATGTCAGGTGCAAATTTAAAGGTTCCATCTGTAGGATTTAGTGGCATCTATTGGCAGTAATGGGATATAATATTCATAACAATGTTTTTATTGTGCCCCTGTGCCAGTGATAGCCGTGGCAGGAGGCATTATGTTTTCAGGTTGTCCGTTTGTCTGTCCCATTCTTGTGAACACGTTGAGGGATTGTCTTCAAATTGGGCGCAAATGTCCATTTAGACTCAAGGATGAAATGATCAGATTTTAGTGGTCAAAAGTCAAGGTCACTGTGACCTGGTCTGTCAAATTTCTCATGAATGCGACGTTTTAAGAACCTTGAGGGAATTTCCTCAAATTTGACACAAATGTCCACATGGACTTAAGAATGAACTGATTAGAATTTTATTGTCAAAGTTCAAGGTCACTACGACCTTGCGTCCATCTAATTCTTATGAATACAGTGCCTCAAGAAGGCCTGAAGGGAATTTCCTCAAATTTTGCACAAATGTCCACTTGGACTCAAGGATGAACTGAATAGAATTTGGTGGTCAGTGGTTAAAGATTATGGTCACTGCAACATTATAATATTCTGCAAAAGCACTTTGCCGGGCATTATTCAACATCATATTTCAGGAACAGAAGGGGAGACATTTGGTCAGATACTGAATTGGTGACACTAATCTTGGGTATCCACCTTGAAACTGTGCTGATTCTAGAGATCTTCCGTGCTGTGATCTTCTGGCAAGATGTGTTTGAAGCATCCATGTTTTAGAATATGTAGCTTCTTTGCAGAGACAGCAATAATTGAACCATTGTTAAATGGCATGGCTACATATTAGCCTGGACAAACGTGAAGTAAACTGCAACTTCAACTTGACTGGTTTGCAGAGGCATACACTGCCAGGTGGTACAGTAATTCTAGTTCGTGTTTAATCACCTGAAAATAAGAATCGTCATGTTTTCATCACCTTAGAATGAGCCATTCATATGTACATACAGAGCAGGTCCTCCTCCACAGATTCTGCCATGTTGTTTCTACTGTATGGACAAACCAAACACTGGCTGTATTAGTGTAGCGCCATTATTTTTTCATCGGCAAAGTCATCCTTTTATGTTGGTATGATACATGGCCAGTTGCTGTTATTGTTTAATGGTGCAGCATCAGAGGGAAATATGGTGGGACAACAACAAAAGTTAAGGGGGCAGAAGTCCAAGTAGGGTGGACAGGAGGGGTGGTGGATGGGTCAGATTGTGTACACCATGTAGGGCTGATAACGCCGCTAGACATAGGAATTGTTGCACATCGCTCAAATAATAGCATAGGCAGTAGGAGCATTGTAAAATGCAGAATTTTGCTGCACAACAGCTGCTACCATAGACAACAAGGTCAGCAACACCTGTAATTTGTTATCCATGTTGAATTAACTACTTGTAGGTAAGGCTGATATTTATTTTCTTCCCAGAAAAGTGTTATGTGATAGGGGCATGAAGAATCAGGGTGGGACACAACGTTTCGAAGAGGACTCAATCAGGAAGTGAGCATGGGTGACTGCGTCATCGTTTTCAAAAGTCTGTTTTCATCCAGACTAAGGCCCAGTTTAGACGACAACGGTTTCTCTAAAAACAGAAAAGTCTGTCCTTTGCGTTTTAAAAAACTTCTGCGTTTATATGACGACGTTACTGAAACAATCCCCATTCACATGGAGCTGCAAAATCTACTGGAAACGCTGTAGTATGCACGCCAGGCCAATGGGTGGCAGTGTAAATTTGCAAAGCAACACCACGGTATGACACCATGCGCCTGCGCTGAAGCGCCTTCCTCTACAATGTGGTGATTACAAACCAAAACAAAGAAGACACAATGGCGAAAGCATGCACAGATAACTTTGTCTGGATGGACAACGAGGTGGAGTTGCTACAGTAACAGATCTACACTTCACTTCAAATCAACAGGGTGAGCAGCACAAACAGAACTCGGCATTGTTGTTGTGACGGTCGGCATGCCTAGTGACTGGAACCGTAATGTGCATGTGCAAAAAGTCTCTGTTTTCAGAGGAACTGCATATTGCAAGTTTACATGACAACGGAGACGCTGCCGTTTCCAAAAAGTTGCACTCTGGAACCCGTTTTAAAAAATGTTGCGTTTTCAGGCACCCAAAACGCTGCTGTCGTGTAAATGATCGGCCAAAACGCAACTAAAGTTTACCGTTTTCAGTTGAAATCGTCGTATGAACGGGGCCTGAAACAAAAACCTTGTAGTATTCAAACGAAAACATGGTCAGCAGTGTTTTCAAAGGTCACCGTTTTAGGGGTTCTCATGTGCCTGAGTAGTATGAACAAAAGGTGTAGTCATAACTTTTTAAAACCTACTCATGTGGATGTAGCCTTAAACACATCCAGACTGGATCTAGGTACAAGAAGTTGGCCTCTGATGTAACGGCGAGTTCGACAGCTGTTTCACAACCACCACATACCCCCTCCTCCCACAGGTTCTCCTAATTAACGGGGAGGAAGTGGACTGAGTGAGGGTGTTAGGGTAAGACGGGGGCAGCACCTGGCTGTGCGTTCACACCTCCACTCACTTCTGCCTCAAAGCACACCACAGCTCCGTTCACCGTGCAGATATGCTCGCCGTCTTTCTCCGATGTGGAACCCTAGCTCACACGCGCGCACACACACACACACACACACACACACACACACATTCTTTTACTACTATCTTTGTGAGGACCTTAATTGACATAATGCATTCCCTAGCCACTTACCATATAGGTAGGTTAGGGTTAGGGTAAGGGGTGGTGTTAGGCATCAGCTATCCATCCAAAGCCATTATTCTGCCCCCTCTATCCGCTGTCACCAAGTCACACACTTAAACTGTAAAAGTTCATCACCATTTTCTGTGCTGGTCATTAAGTAGCCATTAACAAGAAGTAACAGTAAATAAACAGGTAAATGAACTGCACTTGTATAGCACTTTTTTAGTCCAACCACACAAGGTGCTTTAACACCACGTCACATTCACACGCACATTTACTCGCTGGTGGCAGAGACTATCATACAGGGTGCCACCTGACCTGCTACTCAGTAACCATTCACTCACACACACCCACACCAATGGCATAGGTTTGGTATCTTGCCCCCGGATACTTAGACATGTGGGCTGGAGGAGCCGGACATCAAACCGCCGACTTTCTGATGAGTGGACAACCCGCTCCACCTTCTGAGCCACAGCCACCCCGTAATCTAACCTTATAACAGGGGTTGCTCTTTCATCAGGTAATTCTAAGTGCTATATTGTAGGCAGTTGGACTTGCTTGAGTTTCTTGAAGGCCTGCGACTCCCCATCAGTCAGTTAGAACTTAAGATGCCCTCTAGGATAAGATGCGAAACGTCTCCTTGAAACTAATGCAAGTCCAGTTGCCTACGATATAGCACTTAGAATTACCATGACCTGGATGATGGAGAATCTTCACCAACTTATGTTAAGCATGTTAAGCAACATGCATTCACCTGTCATGTGCTTGTAGTTCATTGGTTCATGCTTTTTCTCATGTATGGATATTTTTGTTTTTAATACTTCACCTGCAAAATGACTATTTCTATATCTGTTACTCACCACGTGTTACCTTGAATTCATGAAGAAAACTTTGTGTTTTTTTTCACATGTCTCCATGGTAAAAAGGGAATCCAAAAAAGGTGAACATTCTTTATGAATTGAAATAAATGTTGACCACATTTACTAACAGCAAAACTACATCAAAACATCTGTTTACAAGCTCTCACACAACTAGAGCACTTCCCAAACACATGCATTTTGGCTAAAACAATAGAGTTTAAAACACTTCCACCTATGAGTAGTGCACCTTGAGCATGCCTGAACACAAGTGTGTACGAGTTCACTACTCTGCTATGCATGTGACTGTTGTACTGACCTGATTTAAACATTTCAGCGAAAATGCATATGTTCGGAAATTACCGCTGTGTGATCTTTGTCATGAGCGTGGGCTTGAGTGTCTCTACATCCACGAACAGAGGGTGCATGTGGGGATGTTCAAAGAACTTGCCTTGACAAGGTATAATCATAAATGAGTGCAGGAACTTTATTTCAAACCAAAATTACTAATTACGTCTGTTAAAAACTGTATTTATATGAAAAATATGTTGTGTATCATCTATCTAAAAGCCTGCATTCTCTCTGTGCACAGTTTTACTCTGGGATACTACCAGTACATATTACAGTAAATGTTGACCACCTTTAACAGCAGCAAAACTGTATCAAAACATCCATTTACAAACTCTCACAAAACTGGTGCAATATGATCCCAGTTTCATTTATCCAGTTGTATGCTCAGTATGAATGAGTGAATGAATAAATGAATTGTTTATTTTCATGTCTGGCTGTTTCAACACGGCCCACCCCATATGGGATAATTCAAATATGTTTAAAGAAAAAGTTAGATATTGCAAATTTATGGTTATCAAAAGCCATTTAATTATTTCGGTATCCTGGGACATGCCTACCGGTTTCACTCTCTACTTCACCAAGCTCACAGTAATGACATAATCTGTTTCAGTTCCAGTATATCGACCAGGTTCAATATGCAGTGATAGTATCTCAGAGTAAAACTGTGCACAGGGAGAATGCAGGCTCTTAGACAGATGATACAGATGATGTTTTTCACATTAATTCACTGTTTCAAACAGACAGCATGTTCATAATTTTGGATTGTGATGAATTTCCTGCACTCATTTATTTTTATACCTTGTCATGGCAAGTTCTTTGAACATCCCCACACCCAACATCTGTCCGTGGCTGTAGAGATGCCCAAGCCCATGCTCATGAAAAAGATCACACAGCAATAATTTCCAAACATATGCATTTTTGCTAAAACGTATAAATCAGGTCAGTACAAACATATGCATAGCAGAGTAGCGTGTCTGGGTACACGCTCAGGGCATGCTGCCCCTAGGCGGAAGTGTTTATACATAAACAACATGGCAGCGAGCGGGGAAGAACTCGTTCTCAAGAAAGTGAACGAGTTCTTCAGTGCTTTTGTGTGCACACCTGTGTCTGTGTGTGTGTGCTCACCTGTGTGTGTGTGTGCGCGCATCAGGGCCAAACGTGCGTGACACAGAGAGCAGAGGAGGATGTTAGACGCGCACCGTGTAGGGACATAAATGACATGCCGTTGTGTCAATAAGATGAAAAAGTGTTACCAACGCCAAGCTGGCAGACCCCCGAACCGTAGTAAAGGGACTTCTGAAGACCATTAGCTCCTTTAGCTTGTGTTAGCTCGTTGTGGCAACAACACATAAACAACGGGACTTCGTCTGCATTAAAGAACAACATAACAACATAACACATGCCTCACTTTCTTCCTGGGGCGCATCTGTCTGACGTCACACACCACACCCAGTGCACTAACGTCTCATACCTCCTACATCAACTACACACATACACATCCATACACAGCTCCACACACACAACACACACACACACATACACACACACACACACACACACAGTGATATAATAAAAAGTGGTTGGCAGAACAGGTCCGCTCAGACAGCAGCTTTATGGGAGGAAGGTCATGTTCCTGAAAAGCCCAAACCTGCTGTCTCCTCTCAGAGGACACAAGAACTGTTATTATTCAGGACGCCTCCTTTAGTGTGTGTGTGTGTGTGTGTGTGTGTGTGTGTATCTGACTGTCCAGTGTGATAAATCACATACCATATGGCAAAGAGAAAAGACAACAGAGCTGCATAATTACACAGTCAATGATCATTCACATGTAAAGGGTCAGTTTAATTAAAAATGATGCCATCCTGAGATACCAACGCACGCAGATGGTAGAAAGAAGACAGATAGCTTCTGAGTAGATCAACATATTATTTTTCATGAGTCATGATGTCACATCTGGGCTAGCCTCAGTTCCACTTGCTTCTATAAGTCAACGCAATCTCTCATTAAGCATGTCTTCCAAAAAACAGAACATCCTCCTGGGGTTTTTCCACAGACAAAAATACATTCACTGCAGCACTGGCAAATAGAAATTAAAACCTTAGTGATTTACAGAAGTTTAACCATGAGTGTTAGTATATGGAAAACAAAAGCTCCTAATATAATAAACCATTGTGGGTACCAGGGCTGGGCGATATGGCCAAAAAAAAAATCTCAGATTTTTTCACAAAAAATCCGATTCATGATTTAAATCGATTTTTTCCCCTCCTAGTTAAAAAAATAAAAAATATTTGCGGCCTGGTAGCACATACCTGGGGTCCAAAACTTTCAGCATGGGAATAAACCCCAGCTTTTCCATGGTAGCCTATATATGGGCACCATATCTCTTGCAATATACATGCCGACTACATCTGTGATCGCTTTCCACCGGACCCCTTTCTTATCATACGGCAGTGGTTCCCCTACCATCATATTGGATCACAACAGAAGTCATTTAAGGTTACCTTTCCTATAGAACAGGTCTATACCTTGTCCTTTTATTAAACAAACTAAATAGCCTTATGTTACAGGCTGAGCCTGATGTGTGTGGCTTGTGTGTGTGAAACATGCTTTACAGCACACTTTGCCTCCTGATTGTATACTGAGATCTATCGAACTCCCCTCAGTGATGAGGCAACAGCTCATGACAGGGACGTCAAATGAAGACAGATGGTGGATGGGAGTTGACCCCTGATCCTGGTGATTAGATATGGCTGCTGTAATTGGCTGGCTGTGTTTTCCATCAACAGATATTACAGGCCACTTTGCCGGCCAGCACCATTAGAGGCTCTGCTATTCCTGGAAGCACCTGGAAGCAGCAGAGCGCCTGTGCTTGCTCTCTCCATCCCTCAGGTCTTCTTTACTTCTTTATTATCAGCAGTCATACTGTACCATATCAGGAAAGACTCACTCAACGGTCCAGTAAAAAACTACTGTGGGAGAAATTGGATAAAACTGAGGGTTCATCATAGACATTTTACTCCACAGTCCTCACAAGTAAATTGGGTCAGGTATGTATGATCTTTACACACTGATATCTCTCATTTGTCATCATATCAGACTTTTCTGTCTAGAACACTGTTATTTATTCAGAGACCCCCAAATGCACCCTAAATACTTCATGTCATTGGATGCAATGAGCTGTTTTTATTGTGAGGCTAGAATGTTCTAACATCTAGTCCCCTCTGTGTGGATAGGCAGTTGCTGCTGGCAGAGAGGCGAGTAGCAATAAGTGTAGAGTCAATAGTAACTAAACTGAAAATATAATAAAACATTGTGTCCTCATACAACAATTCATATGATATCCAGCAAATTAGCACCCTATAAATTGCATTGTCACATTTGGCCAGGCTAAGACAAATGAAGTTACGTAGGGTAGATTTAGGAAAAGAAACATGTTTAGGCGTCATCATGTTTTGTACTTAATATAAAGATACATAGGTTAGATTTTGGACACTGAATTTTAACACAAATTTACATAGGTTAAGTTAGGGCTGGGCGATATGGCCAAAAAAAAAAAAAAAATCTCAGATTTTTTCACAAAAAATCCGATTTGCGATTTAAATCGATTTTTTCCCCTCCTAGTTAAAAAAAAATATATATATTTTTGCAGCCTGGTAGCACATACCTGGGTCCAAAACTTTCAGCATGGGAATAAACCCCAGCTTTTCCACGGTAGCCTATATATGGGCACCATATCTCTTGCAATATACATGCCGACTACATCTGTGATCGCTTTCCACCGGACCCCTTTCTTATCATACGGCAGTGTTTCCCCTACCATCATATTGGATCACAACAAAAGTCATTTAAGGTTACCTTTCCTATAGAACAGGTCTATACCTTGTCCTTTTATTAAACAAACTAAATAGCCTTATGTTACAGGCTGAGCCTGATGTGTGTGGCTTGTGTGTGTGTGTGTTGTGTGTGTGGAGCTGTATGGATGTGTATGTGTGTAGTTGATGTAGGAGGTATGAGACGTTAGTGCGCCGGGTGTGGTGTGTGACGTCAGACAGATGCGCCCCAGGAAGAAAGTGAGGCATGTGCTATGTTGTTTACATCGAGCAGCCACAGTGAAGAAGCCTACGCAGTTCTCATGCTGTTTTTGAGTTATTTCCCTCTATGTAAAAGTCGGACACTGATGAGAGAGGCTGTGCATCATCCCTGCAGTGCTGAAAATAAAGTGCCGTTCTTTAACGCAGACAAAGTCCCATTGTTTATGTGTTGTTGCCACAACGAGCTAACACAAGCTAAAGGAGCTAATGGTCTTCAGAGGTCCCTTTACTATGGTTCGGGGGTCTGCCAGCTTGGCGTTGGTAACACTTATTTATCTTATTGACACAACGGCATGTCATTTCTGTCCCTACACGTAGTGCGTCTAAAATCCTCCTCTGCTCTCTGTGTCGTGCACGGCGGAGTTCGGCCCTGATGGGCACACACACACACACACACACACACACAGGTGAGCACACAGACACAGGTGTGCACACAAAAGCGCTGAAGAACTCGTTCACTTTCTTGAGAACGAGTTCTTCCCCGCTCGCTGCCATGTTGTTTGTGTATCAAGCACGTGGGGGGGGGGGGGGGGGGGGGGAGCCCACTCTGAACTACAGGAGCCCAGTGTGGAGCGGTGGTGGCGGATTTTAAATAGAAACTCGATTTTCATTAAAACAAATCGGCCTAAACTACAAATTCGAATTAATCGATAAAATCGATTTATCGCCCAGCCCGAGATTAAGTCTAGGAAAATAAAGTTATGTAGTTTTGGTTTAGAAAAAGAAACATAGCTGGGCATTTTCATGTTACAAAATGCAAAGTTACATTGGGTAGGTTTAGGAAAATATGTCATGTAGGTTGGTTTAGGAAAGTAAAGTTAGGTAGGTTAGGTTTTGGAAAATAATGTCATGTAGGTTAGGTTTACGATAGTGAAGTTATGTAGGTTAGATTTAGGAAAACAAAGTTATATAGGTTAGGTTTAGGAAAGTAAAGTTAAGTAGGTTAGGTTTAGGAAAATAACGTTATGTTGCTTAGGTTTAGGTAAGTAAAATTACATAGGTTAGATTTAAGAAACTAAAGTTATGTAGGTTAGGTTTAGGAACGTAAAGTTGCTTAGGTAGGTTTAAGGAAAGTAAAGTTATGTAGGTTAGGTTTAAGTGAGATAAGGTTTAGGAAAAGAAAGATTGTTGGGCGTTGTCATGTTTCATACTTTACATAAAGTTACATAGGTTAAGTTTTGGATACTAAATTTACGTAGGTTAGATTTAGGAAAAGAAACCTAGCTGGGTGACCATGTAGCTACCTTAAGATAACTCAAAGTTCACTTGGTTTCACACAGGACACAAACACCAGTCTCCTGGGGGAAGTCTTGTGTTTGTTTGACCCATCTATCATCTCAACCTGCCTCCTTACATAGACTTTTTACTTTTAATACTTCCTTTACACCTAGCAGTGCTTTGGTCATTTGTTCTTAGCCCCGCCGATTAGGTAGGTTACATATGGACAACTTGCCTATGATGACATGGTTAATATATGGAATCTAGTGCATTACTTATCATAGGTAAACATATGAACAATGCTAGAGAACAGCCTGCATTAAAAGTAATTAGCTTGGTGAGTTGTCACTGTACCAGCCTGATAACACAAACCTTATCATTTTTAAGTTTTCAATTCACCACTGAGATTACGGCTAGGAGATGTCTACCAAATTGGCACATCATGATGTCCACAGTAAAATATTGTGATGGATGATGATATAATTATTAGGTGTGTATATATATACAGTACAGGCCAAAAGTTTGGACTCACCTTCTCATTCAATGCGTTTTCTTTATTTTCATGACTATTTACATTGTAGATTCTCACTGAAGGCATCAAAACTATGAATGAACACATGTGGAGTTATGTACTTAACAAAAAAAGGTGAAATAACTGAAAACATGTTTTATATTCTAGTTTCTTCAAAATAGCCACCCTTTGCTCTGATTACTGCTTTGCACACTCTTGGCATTCTCTCCATGAGCTTCAAGAGGTAGTCACCTGAAATGGTTTTCCAACAGTCTTGAAGGAGTTCCCAGAGGTGTTTAGCACTTGTTGGCCCCTTTGCCTTCACTCTGCGGTCCAGCTCACCCCAAACCATCTCAATTGGGTTCAGGTCCGGTGACTGTGGAGGCCAGGTCATCTGCCACAGCACTCCATCACTCTCCTTCTTGGTCAAATAGCCCTTACACAGCCTGGAGGTGTGTTTGGGGTCATTGTCCTGTTGAAAAATAAATGATCGTCCAACTAAACGCAAACCGGATGGGATGGCATGTCGCTGCAGGATGCTGTGGTAGCCATGCTGGTTCAGTGTGCCTTCAATTTTGAATAAATCCCCAACAGTGTCACCAGCAAAACACCCCCACACCATCACACCTCCTCCTCCATGCTTCACAGTGGGAACCAGGCATGTGGAATCCATCCGTTCACCTTTACTGCGTCTCACAAAGACACGGCGGTTGGAACCAAAGATCTCAAATTTGGACTCATCAGACCAAAGCACAGATTTCCACTGGTCTAATGTCCATTCCTTGTGTTTCTTGGCCCAAACAAATCTTTTCTGCTTGTTGCCTCTCCTTAGCAGTGGTTTCCTAGCAGCTATTTGACCATGAAGGCCTGATTCGCGCAGTCTCCTCTTAACAGTTGTTCTAGAGATGGGTCTGCTGCTAGAACTCTGTGTGGCATTCATCTGGTCTCTGATCTGAGCTGCTGTTAACTTGCCATTTCTGAGGCTGGTGACTCGGATGAACTTATCCTCAGAAGCAGAGGTGACTCTTGGTCTTCCTTTCCTGGGTCGGTCCTCATGTGTGCCAGTTTCGTTGTAGCGCTTGATGGTTTTTGCGACTCCACTTGGGGACACATTTAAAGTTTTTGCAATTTTCCGGACTGACTGACCTTCATTTCTTAAAGCAATGATGGCCACTCGTTTTTCTTTAGTTAGCTGATTGGTTCTTGCCATAATATGAATTTTAACAGTTGTCCAATAGGGCTGTCGGCTGTGTATTAACCTGACTTCTGCACAACACAACTGATGGTCCCAACCCCATTGATAAAGCAAGAAATTCCACTAATTAACCCTGATAAGGCACACCTGTGAAGTGGAAACCATTTCAGGTGACTACCTCTTGAAGCTCATGGAGAGAATGCCAAGAGTGTGCAAAGCAGTAATCAGAGCAAAGGGTGGCTATTTTGAAGAAACTAGAATATAAAACATGTTTTCAGTTATTTCACCTTTTTTTGTTAAGTACATAACTCCACATGTGTTCATTCATAGTTTTGATGCCTTCAGTGAGAATCTACAATGTAAATAGTCATGAAAATAAAGAAAACGTATTGAATGAGAAGGTGTGTCCAAACTTTTGGCCTGTACTGTATGTCAGATATTAATTACTGTTTTTATTTTTTGCACATTTTAGCCCATACGCAGCCCATCAACACCCCCATCCTTTTCTTTCTTTTTTTTCTATATCTGATTATAGAAAATATATAAATGTAAATACTAGTCCAAGTTTGCAGCCATGGTTCTCTGCTGGAAAGCAATAGATTGCCCCCTCTTGGTTGGGAGAGAGCTATTGCCCCAAGAGAAGAAGTTCAAGTATCTCAGTGTCTTGTTCATGAGTGAGGGTAAAATAAAGGATGAGATGGATAGGCGGTGTGGCGTGGCATCTGCAGTGATATAGGCGCTGTGTCGGACTGTGCCGGACTGTCCTGATGAAGAGGGAGTGGAGCCAGGAGGCAAAGCTTTTGATTTACTGGTCCATCTACACCCCAACCCTCACCTATGGTCATGAGCGTTGGGTAGTGATCGAAAGAATGAGATGCGAATACAAGCGGCCAGATACAATACGTTTATTTTGTAGGATGGCTGGACTCAGCCTTAGAAATAGGGGAGAACCTCAAACATCAGGAGGGATCTCAGAGTAGTAGGGACCTCAGTTAGAGGTTTTCTGGGCACATTTAATTGGAAGGAGGCCCCAGGTTAGACCCAGAACTCACTTGAGGGATTATATAGCTCACCTAGCCTGGGAGGCCTTGGATCCCCCAGAAGGAGCTGGAAAGCATCACTGGGGAGAGGACATCTGGAGTACATTGCTCAGCCTGCTGCCCCACAACATGGCCTTGAATAAGCCGATGAAACTGATATGATGCATGTGTAACTATGTATCTATATATATCAGTGTTTGAAAAAAAACAAACGGCAGTCATCCCAGATGTGGGCAGATATTGATCAGTGATGGTGGCAAATCTTTACGACAGGTGACAAGCTTGGTTGCTAAAAAAAGGTACCAATTCACCCACTTTTAGTTGTACTCACAAAATCAATCTGCGCACTGCTGATAAATTAGAAATGCTGCTCACTGGTTGATGACTGTCAGCCAACAGCTGAGGAGAAGACTTTCACAATGTGGAAGTCACCATCAAATTTAGGTTTCTATGTGGGTGTCTCTGGGTGTATATACTGTATTATTTACAATTGTAAAGCACTAGTCCATACCAATTGAGTGCACAGTTGCCCACGTACAGTTTCACATGGTGTGTGTTTGGGATACAGGTCATAGGAAATTGCAGATTAAATAGTCAGCTGAACCCATTAAGAAGAACAATGTATTCAGACAGAGTTTTGTGAATTTGATAGTATGATTGCTTTATTGAAAGTACAGTAGTACCATTGCCAATAGTGGGATAGTTAGTGGGCTAAAACTGTACATTAGTAGTTGAGGTAGCACGTTGAAAGGCAGATAGTTAAAAATATGTTGTATTGACTTAAGAGTGGGCCGCACTGGTAGAATGACTGACTGACTGACAGAATGACACACTGACAGTTTCCGTGATTATGTACAGCATACCATACCATGACTTAGTCATACCAAAAATTAATTAGACCGTAATTAAAAGTTTTCCAACTTTTGCCAAGAGGGAACTTTAGATATTGGTCACTAGATTATGTTCACCGAGTTTCATGTAGATCGGTCAAACTTCCTAAGAAGAGATTGATTTTAACTGTTTTTCAAAAAATTCAAAATGGGGGAAAATCTATATAATCGCAAATGGGTTCTTGAGGCAAAAGTAAAGCAAAGTTTCGTGTCTCTGCGACATACGGGGCATGAGATATGCCCATTCAAAATTTGCAATTTCAATCGGTTGCTATAGCGCCCCTTTTTGGCCAACTGATGTAATATTGGTTCATTCACATCCTCCCATTACCCTCTACCACTGTGCCAAATTTCACATGGAGAAAAATGTGGAGCAGACACACCCACACACACACCCACAGACAGACAGAGTTGTCGTCATTATATAGTAAGATAGACGACACACTGTGGAAACAAATACACCCCTTGGGGGCTCTACTTACCAGTGATCAGTATAAAATCATTGGGACTGTCTGTCTGTATGTTCACCCAGAGGGTCTTCAGATAGCAGGGGAGGCGGAGTATTAATATCCAGCCATCCATGTACACATACATAATTTTTTTTTGCTGCTTATCTGAGACCGGGTTGCCCTCTAGATGTCTGAGATCTTAATCATATCTCTAAGGATGAGCATAGCCACCCTAGGTTGGAAACTCATTTCAGCTGCTTGTCTTATTGACATCCAGTGCCAGCTGGGGTCGCATTAAATCTTATGTTGTGTTTCCAGAAGATGTAGCAAGATGTTTTTTGACAGTCATTTAAATTTTTTGCAAGGGCACTCGGCATCCAGACTCCCACTGCATCACTACAGTCGTTGCATAAAATCGAATGGGGAAACTGTGTTTTGTCTAATGTCTCTCTAAACAAGGCCAGCCTCTGTATGCAGCCGTATCCATCTGCATTGGCAAATAGTCAATATCAAAAGACTTGGACCAGGATCAGGGGCTTAAACACTTGATTGGGACTTCAAACACATTAGAGGTTGACCTTATGTCCAGTTCTTATGTTGACATTTCCTAATTAAAACTCAAATGTTTATCAGGATTGAAAATCCCGGGAAGTGATGCAGATTTGTTTGCAATGTGTTTCGTCTCTGAGAGGTACAGTGCAGAAACACCACAGCAATAAGAGCTGAGCTCTAAAGAAGTTGCCAAAGAAAGAAACAATGTGAAGTGGTCTGACTTTCTACATACAAAACAAATGCTTACTGTGCTGGGTCAGGCCAAAACCAGATTGTCAAGATCAAAAAGGTTTATGTGGTCAAAATATCATCAGAATCTTGTGACTTGGTAAATCTGGACTTGGTATAATGCACAGATAGTAATTTTTTACTTTACTTTTTTTGAAGAAAGCAACCAGAATGTGGATCATATTGATGATCACATTATTAACGTGTACCTCAGAGGTTCCAGGGAAATGTTGCCTGTGTGGCTGATCAACATTATTAACGTTGTACCTCAGAGGTTCCAGGGAAAATGTTGCCTGTGTGGCTCCACATTGAAGAAACTCTAGCTTGCTCTTGTGCTTTTGTAACGGCTGGGATTCGAGCCCCGGTGACCAAGGGAGATGACCTGTGCTCTGGGGCCTCTGCTACACTTAGCCACTACAAATTAGCAGCTCGCAGGCCGCATTGTTCTGCCAGGAGTCTGCTGCCCGGTAGTACAGCAGGACTCAGTGGGATCACATCCCAGCCACAGTGAGTTTTTACCCAGACTGGTGACCGAGAGTCTTCCATTGCGCTGACCATGGGGTGTGTCTGAGTGCTCCCATCAGGACTGTGTCCTAAGGGGAGTCCATTTTCTCAAGTGAATACAATCACCTACTGAAACCAGGTCTGGCGTTTATGAAACGCTGTCCCTCTCTGTAGACTTTTCCACAAGCTGATACTGCCGGCTCGTTATGGAAAAAATCGTGAACTTTTATCCCTGTGCTGTCAAATGAAGGAGTATGTGGGAGGAGCTGTGTATCAGTCAAGCCTGCTTTACTTGTGTGTGTGTGTGTGTGTGTGTGTGTGTGTGTGGGGGGGGGGGGGGGGGGGGGGGGGGGACGGGGACGGGGACGGGACAGTGCCAGATTTGTCTCTCCTGTTTATAGAGAGACCAAGCAGAACTGTAACCGTCTGTTGATAGAGTGTTTGTGAACAATTGTTTACCAAGCTGAGAGTTAAAAATTCACAGGATTATGATGAGACGAATCACTGAAACAAAGAGACATTGCTGTATTTTCAGTGTTCAGGGCAGAAAAACCTCATGAGCTTTGAGAGATAAGCAGGAGATATGACTGCAAAAACCCACCCTAATAATAGTATTTAGATGTTAAGTCTTTAAATCTCATAAATGTCGATAAATACGATACTTGGGTCACAATACAATATTATTGCCATATGCTAGCAGGATAACGATAAGAATATATTACAATTTATTTTCTTTTTGTCCAACTGCAACTTATTTCCCCAAAGGAAAACTTTGTCAACATCAGATAAGTTTTCAGTCAGTTCATCTGACTCTAATCATTTTTTATTGCAGCAAAATGTGATGCAAAGCAGACAGACTGACCAACATTGTCATTAATTAATATAATTCGGTGTGTTTACATTTGATTTTCAAAATGTTTGATTAATGTACATTGTCCACCAGAGATGGGGACTCGAGTCATTGTGACTTGGACTTGAGACGACTTGAGTCGCTGTTTTGATGACTTGTGGACTTGACTTGACAAAAAATAAAAGACTTGAGACTTGACTCGGACTTGGAAGTTAAAGACTCGGAACTTGACTTGAGACACGATGACTTGAATGACTTGAGTGTTATTCACATCATGATATAAAATTAATAAATTAATTTAAAAAATAATGTCGATTACCCGGTAGGAACGCAGGCTGAGAATGGGTCGGTTTGGTGGAACTTGTTTTTAATTTATTTGCTAACATTAACCCCAGAAAACGTGAGCGAACATTCCGACCAGTTCATCACAAGACCGGCTGTACGTTTTATGAATGAGCAACACAGGGTTAAATGAGCCAAATGGGTGATTTTGGCCGCTGCTTTGGTTAGTGTGTGTGTGGGGGTCGTCCCTGCAAAGTAAACATTGCAGCGATGAAGTCAGTGTTTACTGACAGTTACTTATATCTTGTCTTTTTACTTCATTAAGATCAGATTCTGCAGGTAAAATTACAATAATAAGGTGACTTGACTTGGACTTGACTTGACCTATTACAGGACTTAACTTGACTTGACATAACCTGTGACTTGACTTGACTTGCCCAAGAAAAAATGACTTGGGACTTACTTGAGACTTGAAGGTTAAGACTTGAGACTTACTTGAGACTTGCACATGTGTGACTTGGTCCCATCTCTGTTGTCCACTATAACAAATAAAGGTAAATGAAATGAAACGAAACCTGTCAGAAATGCTGCATACACCTGACACACTCAACTGTGGTGGAGTGAGGTGAGCCCTCATGTTTGTATTATTCCCAGAGTATTTTATTCTCATATGAAACTCCTTGCAAATCTCATGTCATATCAAATTCCATCTTTCCTTCTGTGTTAACAAACCCAAAATGAGTGCAGATGTTTGATTTAAATGCCGACAGCGCATTTCGGATTCCTTTCTCTGGTGCCTGTATCTTTGTTTTGATGAACTTCCTGTGAAATGCCACTGACTGAGACCTCTGCTGACCTCACCAGGAAAAAAACACATCTGCACCATCTATTGGACTGAAAAAGCAATTCCATCCATCCATCCATCCATTTTAGTCTGCTTATCAAACAAACAAAGACGTCCCTCTCCCCAGTAATGTTTTCCATCTTCTCCTTGGGGACCCCAAGGCCTTCCCAGGCCCAATGAGATATGTAATCCCTTTAGCGTGTTCTGGGTCTGCCTTGGGTCCTCCTACCAGTGGGATGTGCCCTGAACACCTCCAACCGGGGTTGCCCAGGAGACATCCTGGTCAGATGCCCTAACCACCCCAACTGGTCCCTTTCGACGCAAAGGAACAGCAGCTCTACTCCAAGCTCCCTCGGGATGTCTGAGCTCCTTACCCTATCTCTAAGGCTGAGCCCAGCCACCCCACGGAGAAAACTCATTTTGGCTGCTTGTATCCGTGATCTCATTTTTTTTGGTCATTACCTAGAGCTCATGACCATAGGTGAGGATAGGGACATAGATGGACCAGTAAATCGAAAGCTTTGCCTTTCAGCTCAGCTCTCTTCGCAACAATAGCCTGGCGCAGCACCGGCATCACTGCAGAAGCTGCATCAAACCGCTGAGCCATCTCACGCTCCATTCTACCCTCAATTGTGAACAAGACCCCAAGATATTTGAACTCCCAGGCTTGAGGCAGTAACTCTCTCCCAACCTGGAGGGGGCAATCCACCGGTTTCCAGCAGAGAACCATGGCCTCAGATTTGGAGGTGCTTACTCTCATCCTGGCCGCTTTACACTCAGCTGCAAACTGCCCCAGTGTATGTTGGAGGTCACAGTGTCATGAAACCAACAGAACCACATCATCTGTGAAAAGCAGAGATGCAGTTCTAAAGAGCATTATTCTAGTAACAAGTGTTGTATTAAAATGTGTATTTACAAAAACGAATAATGTATATATATTAAAAGATCGATATTTGGTGTGCGTTTATCCATACAATATCGCCACACAAAATATCACAATACTATGCTGTATTGATTTTTTTGCCCTCACCATTAGTAGTGGATAGCAGATAGCAGCTAACTCAAGGAAGAAGAACAGCAGCTGGTAATATCCACATATTGGGAAAACAATGACGTCCTGGAGCTCCTTACCCTCCAAGCAGCTGCCATATAACAGAGATGGTAAATTATTTTTATTGCTATGTTATGCCAAACCATCTTTCCTCCCTGGTCAAGATGTGTACATTGCTGTCCTCAAAATAGTGTCCCCTCTCCTTTAGATGTACAGTACAGGCCAAAAGTTTGGACACACCTTCTCATTCAATACGTTTTCTTTATTTTCATGACTATTTACATTGTAGATTCTCACTGAAGGCATCAAAACTATGAATGAACACATGTGGAGTTATGTACTTAACAAAAAAAGGTGAAATAACTGAAAACATGTTTTATATTCTAGTTTCTTCAAAATAGCCACCCTTTGCTCTGATTACTGCTTTGCACACTCTTGGCATTCTCTCGATGAGCTTCAAGAGGTAGTCACCTGAAATGGTTTTCCAACAGTCTTGAAGGAGTTCCCAGAGGTGTTTAGCACTTGTTGGCCCCTTTGCCTTCACTCTGCGGTCCAGCTCACCCCAAACCGTCTCGATTGGGTTCAGGTCCGGTGACTGTGGAGGCCAGGTCATCTGCCGCAGCACTCCATCACTCTCCTTCTTGGTCAAATAGCCCTTACACAGCCTGGAGGTGTGTTTGGGGTCATTGTCCTGTTGAAAAATAAATGATCGTCCAACTAAACGCAAACCGGATGGGATGGCATGTCGCTGCAGGATGCTGTGGTAGCCATGCTGGTTCAGTGTGCCTTCAATTTTGAATAAATCCCCAACAGTGTCACCAGCAAAACACCCCCACACCATCACACCTCCTCCTCCTCCATGCTTCACAGTGGGAACCAGGCATGTGGAATCCATCCGTTCACCTTTACTGCGTCTCACAAAGACACGGCGGTTGGAACCAAAGATGTCAAATTTGGACTCATCAGACCAAAGCACAGATTTCCACTGGTCTAATGTCCATTCCTTGTGTTTCTTGGCCCAAACAAATCTCTTCTGCTTGTTGCCTCTCCTTAGCAGTGGTTTCCTAGCAGCTATTTGACCATGAAGGCCTGATTCGCGCAGTCTCCTCTTAACAGTTGTTGTAGAGATGGGTCTGCTGCTAGAACTCTGTGTGGCATTCATCTGGTCTCTGATCTGAGCTGCTGTTAACTTGCGATTTCTGAGGCTGGTGACTCGGATGAACTTATCCTCAGAAGCAGAGGTGACTCTTGGTCTTCCTTTCCTGGGTCGGTCCTCATGTGTGCCAGTTTCGTTGTAGCGCTTGATGGTTTTTGCGACTCCACTTGGGGACACATTTAAAGTTTTTGCAATTTTCCGGACTGACTGACCTTCATTTCTTAAAGTAATGATGGCCACTCGTTTTTCTTTAGTTAGCTGATTGGTTCTTGCCATAATATGAATTTTAACAGTTGTCCAATAGGGCTGTCGGCTGTGTAACCTGACTTCTGCACAACACAACTGATGGTCCCAACCCCATTGATAAAGCAAGAAATTCCACTAATTAACCCTGATAAGGCACACCTGTGAAGTGGAAACCATTTCAGGTGACTACCTCTTGAAGCTCATGGAGAGAATGCCAAGAGTGTGCAAAGCAGTAATCAGAGCAAAGGGTGGCTATTTTGAAGAAACTAGAATATAAAACATGTTATCAGTTATTTCACCTTTTTTTGTTAAGTACATAACTCCACGTGTTCATTCATAGTTTTGATGCCTTCAGTGAGAATCTACAATGTAAATAGTCATGAAAATAAAGAAAACGCATTGAATGAGAAGGTGTGTCCAAACTTTTGGCCTGTACTGTAAGTGGACAGCTGAGTCTTGATCTGAGGAGCTGGCTCTACTGTGCTGTGCCATGCACTTGTGGAGTGGTTTTGTTTACCCAATGCACAACTCTGTGCAAGGTTAGGAAAAAAAGTCATGGTTTTGGTTAAAATTAATAGATTTCTGTCAGACTGGGCTTTCTGAGAGAAAGGGCAACTCCAGATAATGTTTGGACAATCAGGCCGAGACTTTTACAGAACTCATTTGAGAAGACAGCTGTAGACAAAGTGCTATGTGTCCTCATACAACGGTTCATATCCTATCTTATGAATTAGTGCCCAACAAATGATGTTACACACCTAACATGAAACTATGTACTTAAGGTTAAGTTATGTAGGTTAGATTTAGGCGAGTAAAGCTGCATAGGCTAGGATTAGGAGAAGAAACATGGTGACAACCTACCTTAAAATAACTCAAAGGTTAGTTGGTTTCACATGGTTTTGAACATTGGTCCCTGTGGGGGAAAGTCCTGTGTTTTGTGACCCATCCCCCACCCCAAGCTGCCTTCTTAGGCAGACCACCTTCTACTTTACTCCTGTCAGGGCATTGGTCATGTGATCACAACCTTCCCGATTACATAGATAATGTACCAACATATTCTTTTCTCTGACCTCATCACATATGGACGTTTGGTCATGGACTTTCCATGTGGAGATATGATGTGCAAGGTACCCTGGTTGTGTTGGTTGTTGATGTTGCATTGTTTGTTTTCAAAATACACTTCCGTTTTCACAAGAAATGTACAGTTTGCATACAGTCCCTTTTAAAATAAATGCACTATGTCTGTACAACATCACAAATTGACATTGTTTTCCTTAAACAACACACATGGTTATGTTTAGCCAGCACACGCAACAAAAGCCAATAAAAGCACATGGTTGAGTTTGGAAAAACAGAATAGGGTTTGGCTTTAAAGAGCATGAGATGGATGTCAGGCCACCAAGGTGGAAGGAGGTTCAGGCGGTGGTCAAGCATGCAAAGGCGTCTTAGGTCCCGGGGCCTAATGGAGTCCCCTACCGGGTTTATAAAAGTGCACCTGATATCCTTAAATTTTTGTGGAAACAGCTAAGAATAGTTTGGGAGAAAAAAATTATCCCAAGAGCATGGCGTAGGGCAGGGGGTGTCCTCATTCCTAAGGAGAAGGAGTCTGTGTACCTTAGCCAATTCTGGATGATTTCTCTCTTGAATGTAGAGGGGAAGATTTTCTTTAGTGTAGTAGCGCAGAGATTAGCTAGCTACTTATAAAGGAATAGCTTAATAGATACCATAGTGCAGAAGGCAGGAATACCAGGATTTGCAGGGTGTTTAGAGCATACTAGCATGATCTGGCACCAGATTCAGGCAGCGAAGATTAAAAAAAGGGACCTGCATGTAATATTTTTAGATCTTGCAAATGCGTTTGTTTCAGTACCACATAGCCTCATTTGGAGTGCATTTAACTACTTCAAAGTGCCACAGGTAGTTGTTAACTTAGTGAAAGCATATTTTCAGGATATTAGGTTGTGTGTAAGTAAGGCAGGTTTCACAACAGGTTGGCAGAGGCTAGAAATAGGTATTATGGCAGGGTGTACAATTTCTCCATTAGCATTTACTATGGCGATGGAAGTAATCATCAGGGCTTCCAAGTGGGTAGTAGGTGGGGAGAGGTATACATGGAGACATAACCAGGTGTTGAAAAGTTTAGCTGCAGGCATCGAAGGGAAACGAAGATAAGCAAATTCAGAAGGTTTTAAGAACAGGAGTTTAGCAATTCAGTTTGTCTGTGAGGGGAAGAAACACAGAAGTGATAAGTTAGTAAGGAGGCAAGGGTGTGGCCGCCTAGAAGGTGCTTGTGACTGGGAAATGCAAGCAGATTTAGGGGGAAAGCTTGTTGTTCCCCAGGAAATAGTTTGTACCAATCAGAGCCCTGACATAGTGTTGTGGTCAGTGAGTCAACGGATAGTTTATTTCATTGAGCTGAAAGTTCCTTGGGAAGACTCAGTGGAAGAAGCCTATGAAAGAAAAAAGCTTAGGTATGCAGACTTAGGACCAGAAGCTGAGCAGTAAGGGTGGAAAACTAGGATTTGTCCAGTGGAAGTGGGGTGTAGGGGATTCATAGCAAGATCAGCTGTCTCGCTCCTGGGGGAACTCAGAGTGTGGGGACAGAGTTTGAGGAAGACAGTGAAGGAAATTTCATGAAATTCATTTCAATTTCTTTTCGAAAAAGTTGCTCATTAAGAGACTTGCATTTTAAAATAACATTAACATCAATTAAGAGACAAAATATTTTTTTTAGTGAAAAATTGTAAAATGTCACTTTAATGTGGTAGTTCAGACATCGACAGTGACGATGTGCTGTTGAATGTTTGCATCAAAAGTTCGTATAGCCCACTTAGTGTGATGATCTGAGTGACTGGGAAACCTATTCAGATGGAAACACTCACCCATTCAGAAGGAATGAAAAGGTTCATGGTAATGCTAATTATGTGTTTGAGCTCTCTCACCTTCCAAGATAAACAGGACCACATTATGTCGCATTAGTGAAAGTACTTCACTCCTTTTCACCTAAACTCTGCGGCCTCATGTGAGAATGAAATGCCAATTTCAGCCTGTGAACTCTCACTGAATGACTGTCAGCCTCATCCAAGTGACATTTCACAATTCTTCATATTTAAAACTAACGAAATTCGTTAGTTTAGTGACATTTTACAATTCTTCATATTTAAGACTAACATAGACTAACTTACTACAATTCTCCTCTGCTCTCTATATTGCACATGGTGGAGTCGTGTTGGCAACCATGCACCGCTCCACACCTCCGTGCCTCTGCCACCGTACAGTCACAGATGTGTTGTAGCATGACACGATCCATCAGACATATGAACACACTCAAATGGTCATCAATATTACGGCGTGCATGTGCATTTGGGCCAGCTACTTCAGTCAAGATGTTATGTGACTGCGCTCTCCCAGTGCGTAATCCGGCTGTATACACTCCCACACAGTCCTATCTTTTCCAGTTGCATGGCCCTCACACATATGGTTGATCCTGGGGCTTTTTCTGAATGCTGGCTCCGGCTCCTCATCTTCAGATGACTCCTCTTCCTTCACCAGGTGAAAAGGACGGATCATTGATCTCTCCCTCATCCAGTGCTTCTTCTACCATTTCCGTTGTTGTGTCTCCCCCCCATCCCTGCTTCTGTCTGTCTGTCTGTCTGTCTTTCTTTCTGCCCGCCTGTCTGTCTGTCTGTCTGTCTGTCAAAACTAGCTTGCATTTTGCAGAGAGATGTTAGAGTTTTATTGTGACAAAGTTACAAGCATTTGAAAATGGCAGGGGGGGGGTAAAAATGACCCCTTGGCCTTTTAGTGTTGACAAATAGTAAAAGACATTTTATCACAAATTCCTCTTGATTCAGATCTTGTTAAATATCGCTTCCATTAATCTTAGACAGACAGCGACAGATCAGTGAGGTGAAGCCGTGCTGCGTGCAGCAGGCAGAGCGTGTGCAGAGCGTTGTACAGTCAAAATAATAATTAAAAATGAAAAGATCTATGTAATCATTTCCAATATTCACAAGCTGTTTTTATCTAATGAAAGACTCTGCTTCAGGTTCTCTGCTGAGGTTAAAAAAAATCCTCATCTTTCGCACATTCTGTAAACGGAGAGGTTTGGTCTAACAGCTCTATAAATTACATTTATATAGCCATAATAATGGTATCATATATATATATATATATATATATATATATATATATACATGTAGTGATAATCGTTGCTCTGTGTGGGAAGCTCTCTCAGTAATAAGAGGCGCAGTAAACCGCTTCAGCTTCCACACTCACTGCTCCTCCTGGTGGATAGACACAGACCATTGCAACTGGTTTCTACAAATTAAACTTAGGGGCGTTACCAGTCGGCCCCATATTCTTTATATCATCGCGGGGGATCTCATTAAAGCTATGAGCCTGGCCAGGTGACAACAGCGACCTGTCACGGATCGGTCACGGCTCCACCACAGACCAAACGGAAATTTGAAGCGGCTGCATCTGTATGGTGAATGTGCTAGGAAAAGTAGTAGTGGCAGGGTCACTACCTGGAGCTCGCATAAACAGAGCCTGGGTTTGTTGAAGGTGGCAGTGCTGTTTGGGCTGAGAAAGCTATGTGTAATGTAAGGTAAAGGAGGTTGTTGGGTCAGTGCGGGGAGCAGTGAGAGCTGGCATTAGGGGAGTATCTCTGGGACGCCAGAGGTCACTGTCTACCCTCCTGGAGGTGTCATGAGACCAACTAGACGAAAAACTGGTGAAAGGAGGTTCCCACCTGATGACCATGTGTTAGTTATCACTGCTCATTGGTCTGTATGGCCTTGCCATAATAGCTTATCATAGGGCTTGGGAGGTTATTCACTAAGCGCTGATCCTTTATCTAGAGCACAAATTTCTTGTGTTTATTTGAACTTACAATCTTACATGAAGCGAACACTGGCCTCCTGGGTTAAAGTTGGTGGCCAAGCACCAGTATTCGATGACTTCGCAAATGAGATCAGGTTCATTATACATGAATTACTAGCTCATGATTGTGTGTTTATATGAATTGTGGTGCATCACTTTTTGTAGGCATACATGCGCACAGTGCACGCAGACAGCCTGCATTGTGACATTAAACCTAGATTAGAGTTTAAAGCTATAGTTGGTAATGTTGGAGAGCTAGCAAGATTTGAAAGTGGCACCTCCTCTAAGCTCCACCACCCTCCTCTCCCTCCCGTCAGTGCTCCGTCCAAAGCCACGCCCCCACAAACTTGAACGCGCATCACTGACAGAGAAGCTAATGTTAGCACTGGGCTAATACGAGCTACAAAAGTAGCTAAGTTGGCTAACGTTACATATTTCATGAAAATAACAAATTCCCCCGAAGCAAAACAAATAATTACCTGTCTAACATAAAGACAGCAACCTCTGCATCACTTTACAGGCCCTTCAGCTCCCTCAGTTGTCTCCACCGTTCAAAAGCTGCACCGATGTTGACTATGGTTTGTCCTCTTGCTTTATCCAAAGCCTTTTTCGTCGCAGCCTTTTCTGCCTCCGACTTTCTTTTCTTAGCCCGTTTAGTGGGGCGAACCATTACAAGTAACGCTGGAAGTTGTACTTTTGGCTGCATTTTCTCTGCCATTGTAGGGCTGGGCGGTATGACCTAAAATTTATATCACGGTATAAATCGAATCCCTTCACGGTAACGGTATATATCGCGGTATAAATTTAAGTGTAAAAGTTATAATAGAAGTGTTTCTGAATGGGTTTTGTAGTCCCTTAGCAAAGCTAAATTGATTAAAAAAAAACAACAACAACAAAAGCAAAGATATAATGTATTTTTTAGAGCATTTATTGTGCAGAATGCAGATCTCAAAACTCAAAATTAAAACCCAGTACTCTATGGTGCAAAATGTCCCCTGGGATCTATATCAAAAGGTAATTTCCTTCTTTTAGCAAAATCCTAAATGACTGAGTTGTGTTTTTTCCACCTGGACCTTTATGCTCTGCCATTACTCCTCTAATCATCACGCTGTAACCTGTGACAGGCTGCTATGATACCACAACTATCACACATTCACATATGGAGCTTTTTGTGGAGCCCCTAGCATCACATAGGTTTACATTACCAAAGGTTTATGACAAACTCTCTTGCCGAAAACCAGCTCCCGTGTGTGCACGGCGAGAGAGGAGAGCGAGAGACGCTGTGCTGCTGCCAGAGGAGACACTGAATGAGTTCCCTCTGAGCGGTAAGTCGCTAAAAGAGTCTGAGAAGTCCGGGGCTGTTCATAAAACATTAACTCACTCACTCACAAGTTCTCCAGCAACACATGTTGCACGTCCTACGCTAAATCACGGACGTGAACCAGCTCCTCTTGCTCCGCTGTCTCTGTGCTCGCAGCCATTTTCACACTGAGGCAGGTGCGATGACGTCATCGATGATAGGATGGTAGAGTGCAAATCTCTACCGTGGCCCAAATTTATATCATTTCTACCGTCTACCGCATATACCGTGCAGCCCTATGCCATTGTTCAGCAAACTTTTTCTCCTGCTAACTCGGTATTTCTGCTGAGGAGTGTGCTGAATATTTCCAGCATCAGTGACACGTGATGAGTGCACACAGGGAGGAGGGAGGGACAGAGGGGGGCGTGGGCAGGACCAGAGCGATAAGGACGAGACATGAAGGCATCTGATTGGTTCTTTGCACTCGCACCGAGAGGCAGGGATTGGTCAGAGTCTTTACAGGCCTGCAGCTGCCACAGAGGTCGGATTTTTTTCTGAACACATTATGTATTGACTACTCTCAGGATGGAAGGACCATTTCGCCCAGTATAACAAAAAGTGTTTTTGAACAGGATTACCAACTATAGCTTTAATAGAGGAAACTTTTTCACAAGAAACTGATATTGTGACTGACATATAATGCAAAGCAGATTTTAAGAGTGGCACAATGGCATACAAAGTCAATGGAAAAATGTGCTTTCCATCATCCCAGACTTCTCTGACCTCTTTGGATGAAAAGTCCTTGGTAATTGTTCAGACAAGTTGCGATCATGCAACATGTGCTCCTCATGTCATCCTCAGTGAGCGTTCAGACTGAACAATTTTTGCTCAATATTTATTCATTATCAACATCTGAATGGTGACACCACCAGTGACATCCATTTTTTGGGTTGACTGTGGGTTGGTACTGTACTTTTCATGTTTCTCTTGTTTGTAAGATCGGAATGTAAAGATACCCTGCCAGCTCGAGACTGGATTCTACTTGCAGCTCCTCCCTTACTCTGCGCCACAGTAATGAACACCTGACCTGCTTTACAGAGCCAGAGAAGGAGGGAGGACAGGGTATCTCATGGAAAGAATGGATGGTGAGGGAGACGGCGCAGGTGGGAGGGCGAGAGGGAACAGTGGCAGACAATTACTAGGCCATTGTCTGCCTGGTGTCTGCAACTCCGTCATCAGTCAGTCGCTCTCCTCACTGGCTAGCTACAGACACACACACCTCAGTTCAAACACACACGCAACCCACCCAGCACAGATTCCGTCCGTGCATCTCCCTCCCTCTCTTGTCTCTCTGTCTGCGTCTTCCATGCTCAGACTCTGTGGAGCAGGTCAGATTCATTGAGGCTCAGGCCTTATATATAGATACAGTGACCTCATACCAGCATCTCCAAGCCACTTCCTTGTCAATCTTTGACAGATGATGTCTGGCACTGCGGGGTGGATATGTCACTCAGGAAAAGCTCACAGGGAGAAAAGAAATTCCCTGCAGCTTAGTACTGACTTTAGCTTTCACTCTACAGCTGAAATTTTAGTGTGTTTGATGTGCAGACAATGACCTGCATAAATACTATGGCTTTATACCATAAAACATACTCTTTCTGACTCCATATGTGAGGGATTCGAAACTGAAAAGAAAAAATCCATCTAAATGAGTGGCCTTGACTTGATAACCAGGTGGTTGCTTTTTGGCCTGTTCTTGACAAAATAGCCAGCCACACTCTTAGCCTGGGTAATGAAATATAGCGTTAAAAACATAAAAATATTTAGATTGTTTCTGGTTTTGCTCTGTCATCCAACTTCATGAATAAGCACACATGATTATTATTTCGGGACATCAGTGAGTAGAAATGGTTGCTGAATTCAGAACACATTTGATCTTCATTCAGAAACAAGTCTGAGAGCTCTGGTCTCTGCTTCTTTTCTGTTTCAATGTGGCTGTCAGTCAGATGTCAGCCACATTCATCTACCATATAATATAGTGATTAGCAGTGCAGAAGTTTGGAAAGTCACATTTCCTGGGATATTGCTTCACTGTGACTCCATCACCAAAAGAAGTTACCTTAAGGTTCTCCTTATAAAAGCTGTATTCATTGTTTTTTGGCCAAAGTGGGAAGTAGAACTTTGACATCGGCCTACACACAATATTTTTCACAGCAGACATTTTAACTTGTAATCACAGCCAAAGGACAGGTGCGGCTATTAACATTAACAGCTTTAACTACTCAGTAAGCCGTAGCAGTGAGCACACTGTGTACAACACCAGGAAAAACTAACAGAAGACAGCAGGAGCTCATTTATGATCTGAGACGGTATTATAGGTCTGCCAAATTGGGCTATAATCAGGTTGATATGGTGTAGTCTGAAATCAGCATTATACAGAATGGAGAGGTGACAAAACAACGTGTCCCTACGTTGAAGAGGCAGTGTAAAAGGGGTTACTGTGTGTCATTCGGTGCTGAGCAGACAAGAAGCATAGAACGAGTAGCCTATATCAGTCCTTTTTTAGTGAAAACAGCTGTCTTGAGCAGGGTTGATAGGAATGGTGAGATTGAACCATACTGTAGGCTAAATGTGCTGTAAAACCAAAACTATAGGTGGATGAAAGCTTAAGGGTGATAATGTTTGGGTTTGCCCCTGTCCCATTATATGCAGTCATGTGATTTAATGTTAATATGTTAAAGGACCAATACAGTGATTTTGCATGTTTTGTAGTACTAATTACAAATTGCATATACTGCTCCCCTCCTCCTAACCTAATTTACAAGATGCTTCCCTCATCAAAGTGCAGAAGATTAACACCATTTACTGGAAACGAATCTAGTGTCATTTTAAAGTGCACAGTAAAAATGTGCAGGCTGACACATAATAGCTGCAGAGATCTGAAAAACAAGTGACCCCCCCCCCACTACCACCAGCACCACCACCATCCCTCCAAAGATTTTGGGAAAAAATATGTAGCATTGCGTTAGCATGGTATATTTCTGCATATACATTGGTAACTATAATTGTATTCCTCCAGATATTGTAAAAGTATATTTTCCTTTCCTACTTTATCTACCTTACCACGTAATACCTCACTGATTCTTATACATTTCTGTCTTGTAATTAGTGGTAATAACTATTCTGCATGGCATTGAAAATATCAAATTTAGCTCTGAGAAACCTGCTGACACCCTGCATGAAGTGCAACCACCTCTTCTCCCCTTCTCCTTTACTCCCTCTGCGCTTCAGCATGTCTATCCAGTTAGAGGCCGTGGGGCCGTCAGTAAGGGTGCCTAATTCACTTGATGAGACGTGGAGCATAAATGTTTCCCCGGCAATTAGAAAACGTGCGCATGTGAGCGGAAGCAGCAGCCAGTCTGAAGCTGTCGGCGCACCGCTGTCAGATGTCAACAACAGCTCAGGGGCAGGAAGTGGCACTGCTTGGGGCCAAGTGGACCCTACGAGGCACCTTCCTCTTCCCTCTGCCAACCTCTCCCACCTCCCTCTAATCTCTGTCACACATGCAACAACATACTTGAAACCTTCTTTCCATCACCTCAACACATGGATTTATTCTCCTTTATGCTCACAAGTAGAAACCCTAGAACCCTTGAACTGAATTGGTTAAACTGTACTGTACTTTTGGCCACTAAAAGTAAATCTCAGACTATTCAAAATCAGGGGTGTATGAGAAAAAGGTTGTCAATAACTTTGTGCTGTTTGAATGATCATCAACCTCTGGCCCCTCTTAATGGTAGGCTCTCAAATCCATCTTCAAGTGTAGCCATTCAGATAAGCTATAAACACATAAACCTTCAGATGTGGTCGTACAACTTGGTTTGCAGCTTGGCAGACATCTCGCCAAGGTGACACGCCATTCATCAAAGCCAGTTCATACACTACATCCCTCTAGAAACATTGATATGATACATATAAACATGCAAGTGTAATGAATCTGTGGTTCGCAGAAATGTACAATGCCAACGTTTTCTCCTGGCGACTGGGCAGCTACACTCAGATCAACTATGCTGCATGGCAATAATAAAAAAGTATCAAGTATCAAGTTATCTTAGCTTGGCTTAAAACAATTTTAACATTAAGCATATGTAACAAACTGAGCAGAAGTTTAAAAAAGATGGTGGAATTATACCAGGCAAGAGGGATCTAATGACAAGATTGTACTGGTTTTGTTATGAAAAATGTAGGATGCAGCGTTTTTGATGATAGTCACTATGCCCTCATCTGTCTCATTCTTAGTAAAGTGACATCTCAAGAACACCTTGAGGGTATTTTATCAAATTTGGCACAAACTTCCAGTTAGACTCAAGAATGAATTGATTAGAACTTGGTGGTCGAGGGTCAAAGGTCAAGGTAATTGTGACCTCACAAAACATGTTTTTTGGCCATAGCTGAAGAATTCATATGCTAATTATGACAAAGTTTCACACAAATGTCCAATAGGATAAAATATTGAAGTCATGACATCTTATATCCAAAAGGTCAAAGGTCAGCTTCACTTCACATCTTAATGTTCTGCAAAATATATATTTTTTCTGTCTCTCATAAGTCCATAACCTTTTTAAAAGTGTAATAGGCCTACTAATAATCACACATTACTGTGAAATCAAATCTATAATAGTCTTTAGATCCCAGGGCAGATGTTACTTTCCCCAGGCTTCAGCTCTGCTCTGCCCCAGACAACATCCGCACTAGTGTTTTCAGGTGTGTATTTGTATAGCATTCACTCCTATTCTCTCTCTTAAATGCTTTAGTTTTGAAAAAACAAACAAACAAACAAACAAACAAAAAAAAACATCAACAGCAACCCTCCACCCCCACCCCTACCAGTTTAGTTTGAAAAGAAGGCCAAAACAGGGAGAAGAAGATGTGTTTTAAAATTTAGCCAGCTAAGTGTGAATGTAGTCTCAGTCTGCCTGTTTGAAATGATTTGGGCACCAATTAATCACCTGCTGCTTTTCATTCACCCTGAGTGGTGAGGCTCTCCCCCCCCCTCACTAGTTCTAGTCTTTACCTTCTCCCTTTATCTCTGACAGATGAAAAGCAGAGCACAGAGGAAGTGCCACATCGTGCTGAACCGCGCCATCTGAGCTGGCAGCACAGCAAAGTGTCCAAACAACCTTTCCCCAAACACTCGCCCATTCCAGCTTGCCCTAATTGGTTGCAAATGCCTTTTAGGATGAGCCACTGATGGCTGTGAGGAGTTTGTATACACAAGGCTCGGGCTCTTTAATTCCCACATTTACTGTTTTTTCTTTTTATGTTTTCCATACCTTTAAGTACTCTGGCTGTTCTTACATACATGCCGCTCAATTATGACAGTTTCTAGGTCAATTTTATGTACCTTCAAAGGGAGGCACTGGCCAGTTTTTCACTTTACAACATTTAATGCCAAGAATTATTAATCCTCTCATCAGACATTTGTGAGAATATATGGACGTGAGTATTTCTTCAAACCCTAACCCTGCTGGACTGGTCCTTCCAGTACAGAGACAGGATTCCTTTGTAAGAGATCAGACAAACAGAATTAAAATGCACTGATGTGTGTTAGCCTGTGTAATTGGCTTCTGGTAAACATGTCTGTGGCACTTCATGGTGCAGAATATGGCATTGATTTGGCTTTTGTCATGATGGTTTCTAACCAAGTGAAACCTCTCAGATGACGATCTTTTCATGTTTATGTCTGCCAGCTTTCGGACTTCTCAAAGTACTCGAACTTGAGCCAAAGTGGTGATGTTAATCATCTGAGTGGAAGCGTTTTGTGGATTGGAGGCCTCTGAGAATAGTGCTGTAAACGAGTGTGTTTGATTGTGTGCGTGTTGTTTTTTATGCACGTGTTGTTGTCTGTGCACGTGATAGCATTTGCATGTGCTCTGATGTTGGTGCCTGTGCGTGCTGTACATTTGTGTTTTCTTGTGTTTGTATATTGCTCAGTGTCCAGGTCTGGGTTATGTCCACATGCAGTATGTGAAGGCTGAGAGCCACGACTGTGTGTTTGTGTCTTCCATTGCTGCTGTGTGCCAGCCTCTTATTCTCTGGAGCCATCAGCCTCCACCCATTGATCAAACTAGGCAACTCGAGTCACTGACAGTTTTCCACCACTTCCTGAGAAACTCTGTGATCCAAACAAACAACGTCTGGACTACCATGTCAGGGCAATGTTGGTCCTAAAATACAACAACAACAAAAAAATACAGTCATCCACTGCTGATCTGTTGGACTTAAAGTTTCATCTAAAAATTTGCTTTAGTTACACACACACTGTCACATCAACCATGTTTCCCCAGAAATTCAGTCAACATATAATAATTTGTTTTAACAAATTAATCTAAAGGAAGCTGTAACTGCTGGTCAGAGTAAGTTCATTGGCAATTGTTTTGTTTTGTTTTTCAATTAAAGAGAAGCTACGTTTTTACCACATAACTTAAGGCTGTGCAATTGATCTTCTGGTGATCGCGATTACGATTTTGAGGTCAAACGATTTCAAAATTAATGAAATCGAGGGTTAACGATTTTTGGTCATGTACGCATGGAGATGTTATTATGTCTTCTATGGAAGCCGCGCATGCGCAATACCGCCCCTCCCCTGCTCTCTTCTATTCACTCCATGAGCCAGTCAAGTAGGTGAACTACGAATAATGCAATGGGCAGTTGATCATGGAAGATTTCAAAAACAGTGCGCGGAAAATGGCAGAGGGAGAGCGAGAGAGTTTGGTTTGTGTGATGGCGTGTGTGTGTGTGCGTGCGCATGTGTGTGTGTGTGTGCGCGCGCGCATCGGGGCCGAACACTGCTGTGCACGATACAGAGAGCAGAGAATTGTAAACGTGCGACCAAGTAGAGACAGAAATGACATGCCGTCATGTAAACAATATAACTCATCACGTGCGCTGCATAATTGTTTGCATAATCGTGATTTCAATTTTGACCAAAATAATCGTGATTATGATTTTTTCCATAATCGAGCAGCCCTAACATAACTTTAAAAAAGTTGGGTTTATGGTGGGCATACAAAGTGCAGGACTTTGCAGGTTTACTTTAGATAAATACCGGCCCATTCTCTTTCCCAACTCGTCAAATACCACCACTTTGTTAGTGGTGTTGGCGTCAGACACAGTTGCCAAAAAGGCACTTTTCGTGGCAGTATGATACGCCACCAGGCGGCATCAGTTTGTAACACTGATGGCAACTATGGTTAAAGAAAGAGCTGGCAAGTCCTTGTAGGACTGTTTGCTTCCTATGTGAATGTTGAGCCAAACCGTTTTTTTTCCTAAACCTAACCACATGCTTTTGTTGCACAAGGATATAAACGTAAAGATTAGGTGTTTTATCAATGTTGTTAGTTTATTTTGAAAATGACTGTGTCCATCTAATAAGCAGAAACTTAACATTTCATGTGGGGAAACGAAAGTGTTTTGAAAAGACATTATGCATGTAACAAGCATTAAAAAAACCCACCGACCTGGAACAACAACAACACATCAACAACAGACACAGACGGGTACCTAGCGTATCGTATTTAGACATGAAAGTCCACTGACAAAGCAGCAATATCTTACGAGTTGGGATGATAACATTAGCTGGAGGTAAAACACGACTTGCCATTACGGGACTGTAGGCTAAATAGGAGTCTTGAAATGTTGTCTTGTTTTGTTATTGGGAGCCAGAATAGAGGGAGTCATGGCTCAAAACTTAAATTTTAAATTTCTGGAATGGTTTGTGGCTCTCCGATACTCGGAATGAGTATTTCTGAATGCATCCTATTCAGAGAGACTCACTTCCTCCATTTTGAAAACAATCCAACAGAACTTCTAGTAAGTTCTAACGCTAGCTAATGTCTGTGGGGAAATGTTTTGCCTCCAGCTAGGCCCCGCCCACCAAAAATGCTATTCTCAGTTTCATTGGAAAAGGCAGCATGCTAGTACAGAGGCTATTCATCACTGAGAGGAGGGGAAATGCTGCCAGTGAATGTTAAAACTAGATTACCTTGTGATGTTTAGTTTATACAGGATCTTTAGTTTTTGTGGCTGTTGTTTGTGATTTATTATTGGATTACATCATATATAGTACATACTGTAAGTGTTCCTGTAATCACACTGCGAGGGGAGGGGAGGGGGACTGCCATCGGTGACTTCATTCTTAAAATATCTTTATTGATATCAGCTGACAAACTGAGGGACAGGTAGACAGAGTCAAACTGCCAGACAGATAAGCAAGCAGCCATTGAAGCTAAGTGGGATGTTGACAGATAGCAGCTATGGTGTAAAATGAAATGAGAGGAGGGCGAGAGATTGGGAGGCAGGAAGAGAGTGAAAGATGGGATGATGAACGTGGTGGACACACTGCAGAGTTCAATGCCACAAGTGACTTTGTATTCTTGGGATTCAAAGTGACTTTCTATTTGGCATGAGGAAAAGACAGAGAGAACAATTTGGTTCATGGACAGATCTAACAGAGCATTGGAGTGCCAGAAAGAAGATCCAGGCAGACACCTGTACCGTTATCTGGGGTTGTGGGCCTGGGTCTTCCTTGCTGCCTGGTGGATTTCCTGCTGTTCCCACGGTGGGGGAGGACTGTTTGTTTAAGTGTCTCTGCATGGCAACCAATTGCGAGCTGCACCTGTGAGAGCCTCCACTGGATCAGCATGGAGGTTGGGGTCGGTGGGCAGGGGGTACATCCCCAGACGAATAAAGAACAGCTGACAGTCCTACCTTTGCCTGCCCCTGTAAAGGGTTTTTTTTGGGGAGTTTTTCCTTATCCACTGTGAGGGTCCAAAGGACAGAGGGATGTTGTATGCTGTAAAGCCCTGTGAGGCAAATTGTGATTTGTAATATTGGGCTTTATAAATAAAATTGATTGATCGATTAATTGATGTCCCCCATTACTGCACAGTAATTGATTACACTAAAAATTACCCAGTAGAACAAAACTGGTATCATCATTTTCATCAGTCTTTTTGTCATCTCGCCCCTTCTGCTAACACACTGTAATAACACTGTCATCAGCCACTTTATTTAGCCACGGCTCTGACTGATGCCCTGACATGAGGAACGTCTACAGTCTTGAAAGTTTCAAGGGCCCTCACCAGAGCTCATACTGCCAACAAGTGCAGGTGACACAAATGAAAAACAATTTGGAAACTGTCAAATTGCAAATAAAAACACCATTTCATTTCCCTATAAAAATGGCACAGTTAAAGGTCTTAGTGAAATCAGTCATTTCAAACTGTGTTGACAAAATGTTCAATTTTATCAGGGAATATTCTTTTGGCATCACCATTTAAAACAAAAACTTTCCACTTTACAGTTCCAAACCAAAGATGCATTAAATATCAAAACAAATCATGTGTGCAGTGACTGACAGGAGGGACTGTGCAACATTATGCACCACTAACAAGAAAACACTTAATAAATCACAAACTTTGACAAAGCTGATTGCAGGTTTATGTTTGCAATGATGGATGATCTGCAAGAGAATGAATACTAGCAAGTGGCTTGGGAAAGAGGAAAATAGGTCTCTGTAACCCTTCTGACTGTTCTCAGACAGCTGCAGCAGTGACAACCAAAACTAACAAGCTAAAAAAAAAGAAGTTATTACTGATTCAGTAACAGCACAACCCTTCTCTTTCAGACATGGACGAGTGTGAGAACGACTACAATGGGGGCTGTGTGCATGAATGCATCAACATACCTGGCAACTACAGGTGCACCTGCTACGATGGATTCATGCTGGCCCACGACGGACACAACTGCCTGGGTAAGAACAGTCTTAATACATTCCTCCTCTTTGTGTATTTTTTTGTTAAAGCTGGGGTAGGCAAACACCTGAAAAAGGCGAAAAATGTCAGAATTTGCAAATGCACCCTCCTCCTGCAGCTTTCCCCTCTCTGCCCTAAGCTCCTCCCACCAGACGACCACAGGCATATGTACAGGCTTCATACAGTAACCCACTGCCCATAGATGGATTTATTTAATCTTATTTCATTGTAGAGTTGCCTGCAGCCCCTCCTTGCCTTGCTCTCTCTCTCAATTTATCAGGTCACAAGTGAGACTAGAATTAGCTGCTAGCCACCCCTCAGTCTCTCCGTCTTGCTCCTGCCCCTGTGCACTGCTTCCCCGGGAGGAAAGCTGGCAGCAGCTCCAGAGGTTGACTTTTGGTTGGAGGCTCTAGTGGCTCAAATTGGCAAATCCCCCATCTCTGGGTTTCACAGCAGGCTGGTGGCCAGCAGCAGCACCAGGTTTAACCTGTGTGGTCGCAGCAAAAGAACATTTGCTGATCCAGTGGGGACCATTTAAGTTGCTGCGGCCGCTGACTGGGGGGTCAGTCCCTGGAGCTGCTGCCTGCTCTCCTCCTGCTGAGGCAGTCTGTAGCTGCAGGGAGTGAGGCAGGGGACACACTAGCCCCCCAATAGAGGCTGACGCTGTTGTGTTACATGTCACACCCATCACACCGCTTTTGCTTCTGCGATGCCAGGGTGCTCTCCAAGGGGCCGAACACATCTTTAACCTCCTGGAAAATGCGAGGTCAGGTACTGGGTGCTAGTCTTTTGCCTTTTCTGTGTGAGCTTTCAAGAGTGCAGCGGCAAGTGGTCTCTGAGGTTGTTAAGCAACCTCAACAAGCGCCATAGCAAAGCCTGAAATCCTGAGTGCAGAGCTGATCTTCTTCCAGGCACTGTATGTATGTCGGCCCATTGTCTTTTGGACAGATGTACATCTCTGGCAGACCTGCATTAAAATCATCAACTTCTTCCCCATATGGTCCTCGTCACATGACATCCAGTGGGCACTGCTGTATTCCAAAAGCGCAGCCATCACTCCCCAAAAGAAAGGTGCTTGGGAACATGTTTAAGCTGCGAATGTGTCGCTCAGGCGTTTGACCGCGCCTGCCACGTATTTACAATAAAAATTGAGGGTGAACAAAATACGGCATGTGTACGCCCCCTACTGTTGGGTATAACGCGTTACATAGTACTTTGATTACTGTTTGCAGTAACGAGTAAGCTAACGCGTTAGTTTGCTGTTTGAGTAATCAAATACTTAAGTACATTTTCAAACAAGACATCAGTTACTTCCCTTATTTTTAGAACGCTGGTCCTTCAGCTCCGAAACAGCAACGGCTGTTGTTTGGTTCTAATAATGGAGATAACGTTGAACCTATCAGTCTGAAAGAAGCCACGGAGCTTGTGGCTCGCTACGTGGTCGGAGAAATGCTGCCGTTGTCTACGGTGGAGACTAAATAGGTGGAGTAGGACTCGCTGACAGACATATTTCAGACTCAGGACTTGCATTATGCCTGGTACACGCTACACGCTGGTACTCACCAATTATCCCCGGTCGTCTTTCACGGCGTGTGTGATGTCATCAGGTTATTCTTGTCCTATTTTTATTTCACTAATATTTGAGTCAGAACTGTATCTGTTCATGTGCCAGCCGACATGTTGTAGTCACCTAAAAGTGTCAGCAGATGGCAGGAGCTGCATTTGAAGTGCCATATGTAAACTGTCAATCTCTACTGCATCTTCCACAGGAAGTTCTGACAAATGTTTCAGAATAAAAGCCTATTTAGAAAATGGAGGGATTCTCTAGCCGAGGTTATAAGGGGCTTTTAATCTGAAACAAGTGTTGAGTTTGAAATGACGGTGCGATATGTTAACTTTACAAAGACAACGGAGCGGATAAAAAGTAAATAACGTTATATAAACACACAGAGGGATTAATAAATAATGGACCGTCTATAAATTAGTTTGTTTCAAATGAAGCTGGGAGCCTCTGAAGTTGTGGTGAGTAAAAGCCCCGCCGCTATTTGTTAATGTTATTACTTTATGTCCGTGAGGATGTACTATTGTTTGCTAGCTTGATGCTAATGACAGTAACGTTAACTCAGCGGGTTGACAAAGTGCCTCTGCTGTTTCACACCATTGTTTCCCCCTTTTACTCTGTGTGGTAACATCCCTAGAGGAAATATTAAAAATGCTGGGGTGTTGTTGTCATACAGCTGTCTAAGGCAGCAGATCGTTCTGTGTTTGGGTCCATGTTATTGGTCCGACATCCCATTAGTCCGACGGTCCGCGGTGCTGAACGGCTCCCGGCGGGCGTATTTCTACCTTGATGGTGCTCCGCGACCGGCTCTGGGTCAGCTGGGAAAGGCTTGAGGCGGAGCAGGCTCACAGCTTATGTGTCTGTCACTTTCTTTTTCATTTTAACCCACACCATGATCTTTTCCTAACCCTAACCAAGTGTTTTTTGTGCCTAAACCTAACCAGACCTTAACGACAGGGCATCATGATGATTTCGGAACGGACTTCGGAACAATGGGTTTAATATGGTCGGAACAATGGGATGTCAGACCAATGGGCTGTCGGACCAATGGGCAGTTCCCTCTGTGGGTCTACTGGTCAAAGTGACAGCTGTGATGGGAGAATTGGATCTCAGTGAAGGGCAAGTGGTCCATAACTTTAATTTTGGAGACAAAAAATGTAGGCTTAGTGTCTTGTGGTCCATCGCCCAATAGGAAATGTAGAATACTCAAAAGTACTTTAAAAGTGCTTGAGTTACTTTTCTCAGGGAGTAACGTTGGAAGTATTTTTAAAGTAATTGAGTTACTTTACTCAGGGAGTAACGCAGTAAAGTAACTGGTTACTTTTTTAGAAAGTAACACAGTAACGTACTTTGATTACTTTTAAAGTAACCCTTACCCAACACTGGGAATGATGCCACCCTTGTTTGATTTTGTGTAAAAATGCAAAGGTAGCATAAAGAAGGGACTTTGTAGCGGCTCTATAGCGCCATCTCTGTGTAAAAAGGGCTACTGTTATTTGAGGCCCTGGCTAATGTCAGCTACATAGAAGTAAACCTGAATTAGCTGCAGCTGTGAGCCTTTGGCTCTGGTAAGCAGAAGGCTAAAATGTTAGCAACATTTTCTCCCCATCTCTGAACTGCTTTACCAATTTTAATACGTGTTCTGTTTATTGTCAGACTCTCTTTTAGACTCTCTGTTTGATAGGTCTGTCTACATTTTGGGATTCCTCTGCATGGTAGAATAGCAATTTTCCCTGCAGGACTCAGGCTTTTACCTCATTGTGCCTCGATGTGCACGTATCTGCATTTGTAGAACAACCAATAGGAACACCCTCTCTCTTTATTGACCTGTGATTGGCCAAAGTCTTCAGTCATGAGGGAGATTTTCTCATGCCTGAAAACAGAACCAAGAGGAGGTGCAGAAGGCTCAAAGGTTATTATGGGATTTTTGCCATAATTACAGCAAAATAAAACTGCCTACCCCAGCCTTAACACATTTGATAAAATTAATAACATGATGACTAGATGGAAAGACAAAATGACTATAGGGACTATGTACTAAATAGCCTTGTCTTATGGTAAGACATGAAATCAGTCCACATTTGAGCTCATTAAAGTGTTGTTTTACTCCTGATCTTGAAAAATGGCAAAATCTTTTTCTAAGGTCTTTGGGAAGTCTGCTGTGTGTCTAAATGTTCATCTTTTCTTGGTGTGTAATGGTGGGTGTCTGAGTGTTTTTTGGTGTGTCTATGCACCAATCTGATTTAGTGGATGATTGTGAAAAGATATAGCTGTCTGTCTGTGCTTACGACAGTATGCTTAAGGGTGCGTGGATGTTTCTATGTGTGTTTGTGTGTATGTGTGTGTGTGTGTGTGTGTGTGTGTGTGTGTGTGTGTGTGTGTGTCCTTCCCTGCAAGCCCGCCTGGCTCAGCTTGCCTTTCTCCGGAGAGTCCCTCTGTCATCGTTTGGAGGGTTTCCATGATCTGTGCTGTTCTCTGCTTGTTTCTCTGTTCTGTTGGGAGGGCGGTTGGGGTTGAAGAGTTCTCTTACAGATATCTGGCTGCGCTTTATTACTGACAGATCCAGCCCATTTAGCCCCAGTGCTGCGTTATTGACTTAGTGTCAGTCAGAGTAATGTTTTTTCTGCCCCGTGAAACACGTTCTTTGGCACGGATGTGCTCAAACACATTTCATCCTGTCAGTCCTTCACTGCTGAGTGACAAGAGTAAAGTAAAATCAGAAACATAAAAAACATGTCGTTCTGGATGCCAGCGTGTCTTTGATGGGATATGTTTTGGCATTTGTAAGTGCTGTAGCTCATTCTTTGAGCCTTTGGAGAGATTGGGTGAGAGATTGAGCGCTAAAAGCAGCAGCCAGCAGTGCTGAGTAGCTGCTGAGTTGTGGATTCACCTCACAGGGATGAATTTCAGACAGCTGATATAAAGCAGAGTTAAAGATGCCCTGCCATCACAATTCAGATGTTCCTCCATTAACAAACATGGCCAAATATGTTCAATGAAAACACTATTAAAAATCAATCCCTGTGTTGAGGTTCTAACTTGTCTCCATGGTTTCTATTGAACAAATAAAACATTGGCTGCACTATTTAAGTCATGTTTTACATAAGTTAAACCGTTATTAGTCACAAAACTGATAAAATCAGTGCTTCTTTGCACCACAATGTGACAACATCGCAAATATTAAGCAACTCGTACCGTTCTGTTTTAGCTTCCATGTTTAATTTGCAGCCTTGTCTCCTAGAAATTAGGTCTATATGCAACTAATATGACAGAAAATATGTTCTGAAGGAAATGTAATGCCAAACATATTCTGTTTTCTAATGTAATGTTACTAAAAAACATACTTGGCAAGTTGCAAAAATGTTGATATGGAATGTATCAGCAAAATGTTCGCTGACAATGTATTTCAGTTGTTCTCCTCCATATTAGATAATATGCCATACAAAAAAATTATTTAAAAAATGGTACCTTTTTTATTACACTTAACTGAAATCATGATCTGTCCTTTACCTTAAAGAAAGTGCTTTTGTTTTTGTTTGTTTTGTTGCCTAACCCTAAGACTGGAGTGTTAATGTGAACCCGCTGTTCCAGTGTCAAGGCCCTGCACTTTGTATGACCACCATCCTCCTCCAAACATTTAGTTTAGTATAATACAGCAACATATACGTTTTGAGTACACCAGACACAAAATGAATGTGTTACATGACTCTTGTCGGACAGGAATTTTAAGTCAGTTTAACATAATGTTGTTGTTATTGTTGTTTGAGTGTTTAATTCTATGCCATGTTAATATAAAAATATTGAATATACATTTTATTACCCTTTTTTAAAAATTTCATTGAACCATTAAAATATAATGTGGCAACTGGCAAGCATAGCTGCATACGTGTCTTGATTGCTAGAATAAGACAAAGAGATGAATTCTGAACAAGGAAGTCAACTAAATTTTTAGACGTTTATTAAGTCCAGTACAGGGGTAACATCAGAAGCAGTACAAGGGTTACAGGTTACAATACAATAGAACTCATTCCATGATTATTACTACAAATTATCAGACAATGGAGTTTTAGGAATTCTCCACAGTAGCAGCTTGGTTTTCTTAGCTTTTGTTGACATGTCTTTTAGTAAGTAATCTTTTAAAATGTTTATCATTGACCTTATAACAAGATCATGTGGCATACAATACTTTGTACTAACCCATACATTTCTGGCTTTCCACAGACTTTCTTTTACACAGTTAATGACAGCCCACCATTTTTTCATCTTATTTGTTGGATTTCTTTGCAAGTGACCATAAGTGATGTCTTCATAAAAAATTGGACCACTGTATGACGCTTGCAGCCATGGCAACACTAGAAACCAAGCACCCTTAGCAGTGGGACATGACCAGAAAAGATGTCATACAGTTTCTCTGTCTCCGCAAGAAGGCCTTGGGCATTTAGCACTGCGAGTGCTTAAAATGGAGTTGTTCACATTCAACCATCCTGTTTCTGAATCTTATTCAGTTCATGTGCCTGCAGCAGTTAACCTTAAGTGCAGTGGAGACAGAACCTGTTCAATGCCGGCTCTTGTGATTTTGTCAAATGGAAGTTGACATGCACCTTTTTAGACATGAAAATATTACATTGTAAGGTTTTGGCCAAGTTTGCACATATGGTACAGTTTGGGGTGGCCTATTCCCCCATGCTCTTAGCACACCCTGCCCCACCCAAACATGGCAAAATGGGCCCAACTCCCCACATGAACTGAAAGATGATTTTCTTCAGTGTTGCCATAAAACCATGGGGAATTTGGAATGTTGCTGCCAAATGTATCAAAGAGGCTAGTATTTCAACCTTTATAACAAGGACTTTCCCAGTCATGGGTAAGTTTCTGTCTTGCCATTGGAGGAGTCCTTTTAATTTTGGGTAATTTTGACTTCCAGTTGTTTTTTCCATGTCTTTTCCTATTTGTACCCAAGACTTTGATTGTTTTGTATTTTTGTATGAGGCTGAGGTGTTCCATTGGTTCTCTCCAGTTGAGGCAGAGTATTTTACATTTTCCCTGGTTAATTATTGTTCCTGATGCAGTGGTAAATTTGTCAGAAATAAGCAAGGTGTCTGTTATTGACCTATTGTCTGTAAAGAGGGGAGTTAGGTCATCCATATACAAACTCAGTTTTACCTCCTTACCTGTTGCCCCTGGGATTGGGAGGCCTCTTTAATACACGTGCAAGGGGTTCGAATGTGAGAATGAACAAGGTAGGGGAAAGCAGACAGCCCTGTTGTACATCTGATTTTACTTCCAATGGTAGTGTGCATTTTCCATTTACTGAAACTGTGCCTTTAATTTCAGAATACAACAGGTCTACCCAGGTCTCCAGTTCCTCAAATCTTTCTTATCTCCCTCTTAAAAAGAAGGGAAATGGAGCCCATTCTAAAAGAGGGGGGTAGTATATCTCTTTAAAAACTCTCTTAAACACATGCAACAATGAGTCTTTAAGGTGGTCCCATGAGGTGATGAACTATGAGGTGCTCTTTATTTCCCCTCAGCACAATTTAACGTTAGACACTGTTACTGTACGTTCAAACCAACAGTGACCAGAGCTTCCAAAACGGCGGAAGTCATTAATTTTCAATGAGAGCCCGACGACTTGGGCGACCTGGTCGTCAGCCACGCGTCTTGGGCGACCGAAGCAACCGGAGCGGGTCCGGAGGGGAGTTAAAACTCGTTGTACTTTATGGTAATGAGCTCTGACGCTGTTTGTAACTTTGGTTCCTACAACACACTTGTTCCGACAGTGGATATCGAGAAGTTGATTACTTGCGTTTGTGCCCACTTATTCCTTTACAATATGTCGCTGTTCAGTTACAGAGAACAAAAATAAAAAGAATGAAGCTTGGGACCGAGGTAGTTGGTTGGTCTGGTGAGTTTTAAAGGATAACTTCGGGATTTTTCAACCTGGGCCCTATTTCCCCATGTGTATGTGTGCGTATGATTGATAGGTACAACTCGTTTTAAAATTGGTTCAGTATTGAGGGAGGTGGATGCAGCCGGCAGCCGCGAAAAGAGCTAAAACGGTAGATATGGGGGCAAACGCGTCCCGTATAAGTTTGCACATTAAAAGTGCTTTTTTTCGCCACTGACAGGTTCAGATCGCCAGTGCTATCTCTGTAAATAGCATACTAAGCGTTTCCCTTACCCTTCACTTCCTCTGGGCTGTGTGTGACGTCATCTCGCGAGAGCTTTGCTTGTTGCCGGAAGAAAACAGAGGAGCCATGCTGAGCGCCACTCAGAGTGGTGCTGGTTGTCCCGGAGTACAGTTGAGAGTTTTACTGCAACGGTATCATGGCTGCATATTTACCTGATTTCGAGAATGAAGATGAGCCCTTTTATTACGATGGCCGCCCATACTTATTTGAGCCCGAGTATACGGACGTGGAGCTCCTACAAATTGAAGAGCAGACGAGGATAGAGAGAGAGGGCCAACGAGCAGACGAGGGTGAAGCAGCGGCTGCACAAACGCAAATCTCTGAGGACTGGTGGTGCTCCTGTGGTTGCTGTGACTCCATGCCCACAGAGGAAGAATGTCTGTGTTGCAACGAGTGGAACCTGTTGCCCAGTATTCATGGTCTCGATGTGTCCTGGGATGATACAGAAACTACCAAATTGTGTGTAACTACGTTAGAGGATTTCCCCCCTCTGATCAACAGGGCAGTGCTGGATACCTTTTGTCATGTGCCCAAAATAAATTGGAGGAGGCGGCCAAAACCACAGGGACCAAATGGTCAACTATCCATCAAGTAAGTATAACTAATATGTCATTATGCATGTAATACTGATACCTAGAATTGTCTCCGAGACGCACATTTACTGTTGCATTGTCTGAACCGGTCAGTGGCGAAAAAAGCACTTTTAATGCGCAAACTTATACGGGACGCATTTGCCCCCATACCGTTTTAGCTCGTTTCGAGGCTGCCGGCTGGATCCGCCTCCCTCAATACTGAACCAATTTTAAAACGAGTTGTACCTATGAATCATACACACACATACACATGAGGAAATAGGGCCCAGGTTGAAAAATACCGAAGTTATTCCTTAAAGTGTGCAATGTTAGTAATAGAGAAGAGAATTGCAGGCTAATGTTGCGACGTAGCATGCAAGTCTTCCTTGCTATTTCTGTTTTCTGTTTTCATTGACCAAACATAACTTTCTGTAGGCCAACTATGAGCTTTTTGGCTGGACAACAACAAGCAGCAACTATGTTGCTTTCAAGCCAGTAGTCCGCTTTGCGGCTCCTTTAAATTGACAAGTACAATCGAACGTTCGAATGATTCACGTGATGAGCGACTAGAGTGACCATAGCTGCCACAAATTTTTTTGACAGTCATGCTTCTTGGGCGTCCGCAAGAGACTTTGCCTCTCTGGAAGCTTCTGGTTTGAATGTACAGCTACAGGGGATTTATGGTTGTGCGTAGACCCTACGCACGTAACCTACGCACGTCGCCTTCACCATTGTGAGCATTTTTACTTCTGGATGGTGTGTCTGTGTCACTCTGCAGTTACACCTCCAAAACGCTAGTCGGCGGTGAAGGTTTCTGTGAAGTGCTGTAAAGTTTAGTTAATTCAAAACACACATTAAACACATTAAACTTGGCTTAATAGAGACAATTTCAAACACAAGTACGCAAATTGGCTTCACTATAAATCGCAGCATTGACAGACAAACACTTGTCTTTATCTGGACAAATTTTCCCTGCAAATACAACATACTAACGTTACAGAGTGTGCCAGGGCTTACGTCAAAACCTGGAAGTTTAGCATCGCACTGGTTCCCGGAAAGTGAATGTAATTTTTGCATTGCATTTTGGATTATGTCAGAAAATAAGCTCTGTGGCTAACACAAGTTTATGATAGTTACAGGTTTTGTTCAGCGAGATAATCTTCACATATGAACACCTTTCATACTGCATTTGAAGCTTAAATGCGATCGCCAGAAATAAAAAGCTAACGTTAGGCTATAACGGACTACATGACTACTCCACGGTCGCATGACTCTTTACGTCACCGCCACTAAGCTTTCAACTGATTTCGGCTGCTTTATTTTAAAAACATTGTATAATGGGGAAATCTGACTGTTTAAGCTAAATAAGAAGCTGTAATGGCGGACTGCCAGCACTCTCGCCTCTTCGGGGGTGATGACGTTTAATGTCCCCGACAGGGTTTGTAGTCGTATTGAGCAACTTGTTAGCGCCCACTTTTTTTACGACACGTACAAAGCTTCAGAATTCACAAGTAGGGTATTTACTGACGTGTTTTATGTCGTAGAACAA